>NC_088930.1:19372500-19620000 GCF_038396675.1 Hydra vulgaris
TTTTAAAATGTTTGAAGAGAAGGTAGCTTTGCTCGGAAATCAACTCAGGTAGCTCTGTGGTCTCTCCAATTTGTACATTTGATGGTTTATAACGCTGAAATTCATTTGGCTCTTCAAACTCAATCAGAGCTAACAGCATTCTTAGTTTTGTTTCAGAAGGAACTTCTTTATCCCCAAAGGACAAAACACAGAGTTGCGGAGTTAAGTACGTATGGCGTCCCATGCTGAGAAGCAAAGCATTTCCAATATTCTTACTAACTTTTCTCAATGCATAGGCTGTCTGGATAGCTTTCAAATCATTGTAGGGAGCCAGAAATCCTAAAAAACTTTTTAAAAACCATGGAACATAGCAAATTGCAATGAACAAACTTGCATCCTTCAACTGCAGCACTTCTTTTTCTGTCAAGATATTACTGATATCTTTAGTCATATAAAGAGTCAGGATGTAGATCGCATCTGCTAAAAACCTTGCCTCATGGCAGGCGCCAGGTTGATGGAACTTAAAACCTTGTACTTCCACTCCAAGGAAGAAGGAGGCAAGCTTACAAACTATACCATAATCATTCCTTGAAAACACTATATCAGTAGTTGCATTAGTCAAAAATGTCTTAGCTTCCTCTTCAACAGTGCGAAGAAAAGAGACAATCTTCAGATCATCTCTTTGCCAGTCCAATTTACATAAATTTTTCACTTCATTCACTTTCTCACAGATTTCAGGCCACTTGTTCTTTAGCTTGACATAAAGAGCTCTTCTTGGACCTTTAGTTTTCTCACCAGTAAGGGCAGCCATATAGTGAGATACATGTACTTCATATATGTGTCTCCTACACATTATCCACAAAATTGGTAATTTCAAAATATCTGTAAGAATTTGGACTGCTCCATTTACTCCGCCTGTATTGCTTGCAGTTGTATCACAGCATATACCAATGATCTGCTCTGTACATCCGTAATATTCTAAAAGATTGTGCACTTGTTCTGCTTGGTCAACTCCCTTTGAAGAGGGACATTGAACAACACCTAAAAGATGGTCTTCCATGGTATCGTCATCCGAGGAACTCACTGAGACTGCAAGTCGCTCAATTTTTTGGATAATGTTAAGCCCAGTGGTAATTTGTTCCATTTTTATATGAATTTCGAAATAATCAGCTTTTTAACTAAATTTAAACTAAATGTTACACTTGCATCAAAAATCTATGAAGTCGTTATTCCCTCTCGTATAATATTTTATCTAAGTTTACCGTTACGGCTTTTATAACCGTTTACACAAGAATTTCTTCGTGCACAAATTAGAATTCCTTCATGCACAAATAATTCCATTTAGAAATTTTTTCCTTTAAAAAAAAATATCTAAATGGAGTTATTTGTGAACCAATCCATGGGGAATTATAAGAACTAATAATATTGTCCATAGGGAAAAATATCAATCTCTAACAATGTTCACAGGGAATGATTCTATTCTTTAATAATATCCTATGGGAATTATTTGTGTACTAATTATTACATCATATTAAAACATATTGAAATACTAGATAGCGCTGTTTTTTAGTAAATACACATAAGTGTACAAAACCGTAAAACTCAGAATTTACATCTATCACTTCTAGTCATTAAAAAATTAAAAAAAAGATTTTGGTAGCTATTTAGGACCTATAGAATGGGGATCAGTTGAGAGCACATAGAGATTTTAAAAAAAGTGTGTTTTTGGGACACCCTAATATATATATATACATATATATATATATATATATATATATATATATATATATATATATATATATATATATATATATATATATATATCATATATATATATATATATATATATATATATATATATATATATATATATATATATATATATATATATATATATATATATATTGTTGAATTTGATAAAGAAGGCTGCATATAAACTTTTTGTTTTATATATATTCGATATAATTATATTTTTACAATATTTCGCTGACCTATAGAAGTCAGCATCATCAGGTGTAATAAAAACATTACAAAAATTGTTACGAAATTAGATAAATCAAACCGTCAAAAAAGAAGACATTACAGGCATAAAATAAAAATATTGTAAATATATAATTATATTGAAATATATTTAAAACAAAAAGTTTACACACGGCCTTCTTTATCAAATTTAACATATATAAATATCGTATAACAAGAATATGATTTTGAAAGATTTTATTACTGCTTTTTACATCAAAGAGATTCGCATAAAAACGAAGAAAAAAATATAAAACTTGAAGATACGAAATACAAAAGAAATATCTTCTTCAAAAAAGAATAGAAAATTTAAAGGTGAAAATATAATAAATAAAAACAAGAGAACTTGGATACCATTTTGGTCAAAATTTTAACTGACGCCATTATATTATTTAATAAAAACTATTTTACGCCTGTAATGTCTTCTTTTTTGATGGTTTGATTTATCTTATTTCATAACAATTTTTGCAACATTTTTATTACACCTGATGATGCTGACCATTATAGGTCAGTGAAATAGCAAAATATATTATTATATCGAAATATATTTAAACAAAAAGTTTATACGCAGCCTTATTTATCAAATTCAACGTATATAAATATCATATAACAAGAATATGATTTTAAAATCCTGACTTGTAACCATTCTCACATCTAATTGTTTTTTTTAGTACGCACAAGTCTCCAGACTTAACACCGATAAAAAGAAGGGAAGTAAAAACCTTACTTCTTCATTCTACACATTCTCAGAGAGAGATAGCAGCAATTGCAAGTGTTTTAAAGTAAGTAGTAAGCCAAATTAAAAGAAAAATTGATACAAATGTGCCTCTAGAACCAAACCGTGTTGGCAAAAGTGGCAGAAAAGGATCACTACTTGATGTTGTGACTGTAAAATAAGAGACATCTGTCTTAAAACAGAAAAAAAAGTCAACTAGCTACAATGATGAACAAGGAAGGAATTAATGTCTCCAAATGGACGATTCAGAGAAGGTTGGCTGAAGAGAATTTGTCCAACCAAAAAACCACATTTAACTGAAGCCATGAAAGAAAAAGCGACTGGAATGGGCTAGAAAACACTAGCATATGACTATTGAAGACTGGAATAGAGTAAATATAATTTATAAAATTGTAAGAAACCAGAAAAATTTAAGGTAAATAATTTAAAATATCTTTGAAATGTTTTAGAGGTCTGCTTCTCGGACGAATCAATATTTCAAATTTTGATGGACAAAAGCTCATTTGTTTGACAACGCCCAGGAGAAAAATTCCATCAGAACTGCCTTTTGGACAAGGTTAAACATCCTGTGAGTGTAATGGTGTGGTCTGTGATCTCAGTCAAGGGTATGGGCTGCCTTTGCTTTGTGGAAGGGACCATGAGGCAAAACCAATACAACCGAGTACTGGAAAACAAGCTCCTGCCCCAGGTCCAAGAATGGTTACCTGGTAATGAAGAATATAAGTTCATGCATGATTTAGTATCGTGCCATAAAGCTAGAAGTGTTACAGCATTCCTATCTAAAAAAAAGTGCGCTTTTTCTATGGCCACGGAATTCACCTGATATTGCCAAAGAAATCATCACTACCAAACAGCAATTGGTAAAAAACCTTATAAGAGAGTGGAATAGCAACCCCAATCTCCAACACAATGCAAAAGTCTGCATAGAAAGCATGCCCAGATTACAAAATATTAAGATTATTACCTTATTTGTTACGTTAAAACTTTTTATAAAAAAATAAATAGCTATAAATAAGTAATTATATTGTTTTATATGTAAATAAAGCTCTCTAACAATAAAAACAATAAAAAAATAACTACATGATACGTATTTATTCATTAAAGTAGTTTATACTTTAAAATTACTTAAAAAGTAAAGTGTCCCTAATAATTTGGCAACCCACTGTGTATATATATATGTATATATATATATATATATATATATATATATATATATATATATATATATATATATATATATATATATATATATATATATATATATATATATATATATATATCAAAATAATCTTAAATAAGTTTATCAAAATAAAATATAGACCAACTTAAAATTTAAACAAAACTTGACTAAACAAATCGTTTGGTTGTGTCTGATAAAGGGGTATTAAAACTCCCCCCCCCTCCCACTCCTTGCCTTCCCCTAGAGGTCATTTAATCAAAATCTTTACTTAAATTATTGGATCAAGAAACAACTAGTGTCCTTTATTAAAAAGCATTATAATGACAATAAATTCCAGTTTAGGCCTTATTTCTGGGGTTGGCTACATTGCATTATACCAAAACAATGGTGTCATACTCAAATAAAATTTCATAAACTGTGGCCACTCACCAAAAATCCCAAAATATCCCATAACTGAGGATTCATAACATATTCTAAAAAAAATTGTCTGCAAAAAACTGGCAAAAAACGAAACAACTTTGTAATAAGATAAATACTTTCCACAAGAAAGTTGACTTAAAGAATAATGGAAATGTATAATTTTCGTAGATTTTTATTTAAATGTGCTCAAAGCTTATGTAATTAGATGTATTGATATATGCCTGTGTGTGTGTGTGTGTGTGTGTGTGTGTGTGTGTGTGTGTGTGTGTGTGTGTGTGTGTGTGTGTGTGTGTGTGTGTGTGTGTGTATATATATATATATATATATACACACACACACACATATTAACTAAATTTATTTTACATTTTTATTTATGCATAATTTATATATACATATTAACTAAAATTATTATCTGTATTTCTTCAGCATGAGTGCTCCATGAATGATATCAGAGTTGTGTACTGTGTAAACATAAGCAAAAAATGCCTTGATAAAATAAATAAAGAAATAAAAACTAAATTAAATTTGAACCAGTGGAAAATCACCTCTGAAGTGATCCAGTGGTTTAAAAACATACCAAAAAAAAAATACTGCATTTTCCTCCAGTTTGACATTTGTTGATTTTCACCCCACTATCACACGTAACATACTAAGCAATGAATAGAGTTCGCAAAAAACCTACAAACATCAGCAAAGAAAGCATTAGAGTCATTAACCATTGCAGAAAGTCCTCGCTGTTTTTTAACAACAAAACATGGAAAAGAAACTTTGCAATGGACTGTTTGAATGGTGCAGAAGTTTGTGAACTAGTAGGCTTATATATACTAAACTCGCTATCCACAATAATAAATAAAGATGACATTGGATTATACCATGACGATGGTCTGTGGTAATCCACAAAAAAACTGGCTCACAAATTGATTGTTTATGAAAAAATATTATTGAAGTTTTTAAAATAGTAATACAAACAAACCAACTTCCAGTCAATTTTTTAGATGTATTTATCAACCTAGAAAAAAATCTATTCCAACCTTTTAAAAAACCAAATGGAAAGCTACTTACATCCACACTGATTCCAACTACCCTCATCAATACTTTAAACAAATTCTCACCTCCGTAGTGACAGACTATCACAAAATTCTTCAAATAAAAACACCTTCATCCTATCTATACCAGAATATGAAGAGTAACTAAGAAGAAATGGCTTGAAAAAAATAAAAAATTAAAATAAAAAAAATAAAATATGGTTCAACCCCCCCTAAAGTAAAAGCGTTGCTACCAATGTTGAACATATCTACCTAAAATTAATCGACAAATATTTTCCAATATCTCATCCTCTAAATAAGTTATTCAATCAAAATACAATTAAAGTGAGGAGATATAGCTGCACCAAAAAATATTGACAAAATAATAAAAAGCCACAACAAAAAAATTAAATCTAAAAATTCAAATGAACACCCACCATGCAACTGCACAAACAAACAAAACTGCCCAAAGAATAGAAAATGTAGAACCTCATATGTTATTTATAAATGTATAGTGTCACCCCCTAACATTCAAGAAAAAGTATATACTGGCTTATCAGAACTGCTAAACAAAAAATCTGTAATAATATCAAAGTGTCATCACGAAAACAAGATTTGACAACCACAAAGCCAAAGATTAGGAAACCGAAGGATTGAAGCACGCTTGCAAACAATAAAAAACTTAGTAACTATTTCTGCACGGTTTTTTTTGTGTATAATTAAAAAAAAAAAATTTTTAACGAAATAACATAATGTATTTTTTACCTGATGATTGCTAACGCATGAAACTTTTAGTAATAAACATTATGTAGTTATTTTTTACTTTTTCATAAAACATATATATTAGTGATGTACCAATTAATCAGCATCAGCTTAATCGGCCAATTTCTGCACAACCAGAATCGGTACCTGCCTTTTTTTTATTAACTTACGATTTTCCAGCTGATGACATTTTAGTATTTTTATCCTGCATTATTATAATAATTAAATAATAAATAAACATTATGCATTACTTAGAATTTTTTTGAGAAATTGTTTATTTTGACTTTGTTTACAGCCATGTTTGTTTATTTTTAAGATGATATTTATAAGCTTTAATTTAACAGCTGATTGTACTTATATATTTATTACAATAATAATTAATGTACCTATTTTAGCATTGTTATCTATATGTGTGTAAGTATAGCATCTATATTTTATATGATTTTGTTTAGATATCTAAATTACTAATAAATTGATAAAGAACTCTGCTTATCTAAATATCTAAATTACTAATAAATTAATAAAGTAAACTGCTTATCTTTGTACCATTTTTGTTTTAGTTTTTTTTTACTTTTCATAGTAAAAAAAACTAAAATATGTATATTTTTTTAACTGAGTTTTTCTAATATCTTTCTAAAATAATGGTTTGGCTCTGATTTGGGTCCAAGTATTTGTTTACCAGTACTGATTCGATGAAAAGGTTTACATGATTTAAAGTTGTATGGTTTTATATTTAAAAAATTTTATAATTAGTTATCTCATCAGTATTGGCATCAGTATTGGCCTTTTCTCATCAATCGGCATCAGTATTGACATCAGCCACAAATGTGCTATTGGTACATCACTACTATATATATATACATACATATATACATATATGTATATATATATATGCACACACACATATATATATATATATACATACACACTTATATATATATATATATACACACACATATATATATACACATATATATGTGTGTATGTATGTATATATACATATATATATATATATATATATATATATATATATATATATATATATATATATATATATATATATATATATATATACATACATACACACACTAATACATCCAATTACATAAGCTTTGATTAACTAAAAATTGGTTGCATACATCAGTAATAATAATGCTCTTTATAAACTAATACTCTCAATATAAAGTAAAAATTTTGAAATCTGTTGACATACGCACCTTTTACCAAGTCGTGTATGATTTCTGAAAAAAATTCAACAACTTTAGTGTTTTGCAATCGTGATAGAAGTATCGAAGCTCTGGCTAATGTAAAATCACCAGCTAAAATAGATTGTTTTGATGTAAAAATTTGATTAATAGAAGGTTTATTTCTACGTAGCACAGCATCATCTATAACATCATCATGAAGAAGACTAGCAGTGTGAATCATTTCAGCTATCATTGCCATTTTAAGTTGACACTCAAGTAGATCACTATCAAAAAACAAATATAGTCAATTAAATTAGACTTAAAGTTATTGGCACCACCATACCATTTTCCAAACCCAGTAGGCAAGTGGTAGATTGCTTTCCTTAAGTAGGTCTCAGAAATGATCTAAGTAGTCCCAATGTTAAGTAACTATTTTGAGCCTCACTATTATATATAACACATTAAACATAACTACACCTAATACATCAATCAATTTATCTATTGTGTTAATTTTTTTAACTGACTTTTTTTTTTTAAAGATTTTTATAAGTCTTCATTGTATTAAAAAAAAAGTTTTTATAATAGCTTAGATGGAGCATGTTGAGAGGATAAGTATTTTTTTAATTAGCTATTTGTTAGGATTTGATTTATTTGTAATGCAACAGGAATTATAAGAGTTTTGCATATTTTATTTGTAGATTTTTTTATTTCTAAGATTAATTGGGAATTAAAGACTCATGAAGATTCATTGGAAGGAAGATTCATCAGAAGTGAGATTCATTGGAAATAAGATTCATTGGAAGTAAGATTCATTGAATGTAAGATTCATTGAAGTAAGATTCATTGAAAGTAAGATTCATTAAAAGTAAGATTCATTAAAAGTAAGATTCATTGAAAGTAAAATTCATTGGAAGTGAGATTAATGGGAAATAAGATTCATTGGAAGTAAGATTCATTAAACGTAAGATTCATTGAAAGTAAGGTTCAATGGAAGTAAGATTCATTGGAAGTAAGATTCATTAGAAGTAAGATTCATTAGAAGTAAGATTCATTGAAAGTAAGATTCATTGCAAGTAAGATTCATTGAAAGTAAAATTAATTAGAAGTAAGATTCATTGGAAGTAAGTATCATTGGAAATAAGATTCATTGGAAGTAAGATTCATTAAACGTAAGATTCATTGAAAGTAAGGTTCAATGGAAGTAAGATTCATTGAAAGTAAAATTAATTAAAAGTAAGATTCATTGGAAGTAAGTATCATTGGAAGTAAGGTTCATTGGAAGTAAGATTCATTAAAAGTAAGATACATTGGAAGTAAGGTTCACTGGAAGTAAGGTTCACTGGAAGTAAGATTCATTGGAAGAAAGATTCAATGAAAGTAAGATTCATTGAAAGTAAGATTCATTAGAAGTAAGATTCATTGGAAGTAAGTATCATTAGAAGTAAGGTTTATTGGAAGTAAGATTCGTTGGAAGTAAGATTCATTAAATGTAAGATTCATTGAAAGTAAGGTTCACTGGAAGTAAAATTCATTGGATGTAAGATTCATTAGAAGTAAGATTCATTGGAAGTAAGTATCATTGGAAGTAAGGTTCATTGGAAGTAAGATTCATTAAAAGTAAGATACATTGGAAGTAAGTATCATTGGAAGTAAGGTTCATTGGAAGTAAAATTCATTAAAAGTAAGATACATTGGAAGTAAGATTCATTGAAAGTAAGATTCATTGAAAGTAAGATTCATTGAAAGTAAGATTAATTGGAAGTTAGTTTCATTGAAAGTAAGATTCATTAGAAGTAAGATTCATTGGAAGTAAGTTTCATTGAAAGTAAGATTCATTAGAAGTAAGATTCATTGGAAGTAAGTATCATTGGAAGTAAGGTTCATTGGATGTAAGATTCATTAAAAGTAAGATACATTGGAAGTAAGGTTCACTGGAAGTAAGGTTCACTGGAAGTAAGATTCATTGGAAGTAAGATTCATTAGAAGTAAGATTCATTGAAAGTAAGATTCATTGAAAGTAAGATTCATTGAAAGTAAGATTCATTGAAAGTAAGATTCATTGAAAGTAAGATTCATTGGAAGTAAGATTCATTGAAAGTAAAATTCATTAGAAATAAGATTCATTGGAAGTAAGTATCATTGGAAGTAAGTATCATTGGAAGTAAGGTTCATTGGAAGTAAGATTCATTGGAAGTAAGGTTTATTGGAAGTTAGGTTCATTGGAAGTAAGGTTCATCGAAGATTCATTGGAAGTAAGATTAAGTTTGAATCTCACTATAAGTAGTATTATTTTTCAGCACAGTTTTATAGGTAAGCACTTATTTATTTCGATTTTTTAATATTGAAATGTTAACATTAAAAAACTTTAAAAATAATTTTTATTAACAATATTTTTTTATTTTCTTTAGACAACTTTATGAATCATATTTTAGTATCGTTATCATCTTAAACAAATATACTTTTTATTAATTGACAAGGTTAACCTTGCAGTTGAACTAAGTGACAGGGCTAACTTGAATTTGTGTGTTTTTTATAGCTAAACAACATGTTGTAGGTTTTTGGAGCAGCAATTCTTGGTCTTCTACAGGATTTTTCTAAATTAATGTCATCTGTTGACTTGTGTATGCACTGAACGTTATCATGAACAGTTGTCTCAGATATCTTTAAACATGTAGCAATGTCAAACATGTAGCTTGTTGTCTCCCATTAAAGGTTGTGATGAAGACCAGTCAGCCAAACTTATTTTTCTCTGTACTGATCCTCAATGCTTTATGCCTTCTCTTTCATAATATGACTTAGAGGAAGATGAATGAATGATACTTTCTCACTTTGATTTATATCCTTTGATGGTGAGAGGTAAGATAGACCTTAAAAAATTGCTTTAATTTTACCAGACGCTGATCAAGCTCTTCCAAAAGATGTAAGACAACACATTAAAATGCTCTCAATGTGTTTTTCTGGCTTTCAATTTCTTTCCAGGCATAAAGATGGCTGTCAATATTTTCCTGGCAATGTGATAAAAACTTCCCTCCCAAAAGTCAACACATTTTAGAAATAGTTAAATTCCTTGGTTGCCAAGAACATGATGTTTCAGACTTTTGAGAAAGAAATGTAACCTTGTTTTTTTGAGTTAAGATGTTTTTCTCTTGAAGCATCTCCAGATGTATGAGATACATCTCCTCACCGCTTTACAGATATCTGCAGTTGTATAGTTACATGACAAAGTGCACAGAATACTGATTCTGAACCATCAGAGCTTTATTTATGCCAAGGATACTCAGATTTTTATTTTGTAAGATATTTTCTTGAGTTTGACTCGTGCCTAATATTCTAAAACAAATAAAATCAGAACCAACTAAAAAAAAAAAAATAATTGTTTTTCCAGAATAATGCCAAAATTTCAAAATAATGCCATTTTTACTAAAACTATTATTAAAAATATCACACAGTTACTTTACTTTGAAACTGGGATTGTTACTTTTAAATTTAGATTTTAAATCTGGATTACGAAAGTCTTATACGTGACGTTTGTTTGCCCAATAATTGAATTCGCGGTTCCAGTGTGGTCCCCTCAGCTTAAAGGAGAAATAGAACTGCTCGAGAAAGTTCAACACAGGGCTACGAGACTCAATCCGACTCTGGCAAAAATGAAATACGAGGAAAGACTGGAGATTCTTGGCCTCAGCCCATTATGTGAACGCAGACTTTGTGGAGATTTGATCCAGACTTATAAGTTATTAAATAAGATTAAAAATGTGGACTTTTTAAACGGTTTCAAGCCTAATGATTTTTAATTATCTAGAGGAAACGGTATCAGGTTTGAACGCGAAAAAACAAAGTGCAACTTAAGACACTCATTCATTAATAACAGAATAACAAAACCATGGAATAAACTACCTAAAGATATAGTTAATGCAAAATCAGTAAACAGTTTTAAAGCACAATTAGACAATTGGCTCCTTTTAAATAAAATTAATACTGACACGGCTGTCTAAGTGTGTTATCAATACACACACTCGTCGTCTTCGGGCGGCTACAGCATCTACTACTATTACTACTACTACTACTACTACGCAATGTCCCTTAAATGAAAGATTGCATTCTTCAAATACCTATATTGATGCAAAGATTTTGACAGGTATTTCAGGTGGCAAATAAATATTTGTTTATCAAATTTATACTTTTGTTCTAAAACATTATCAGTTTCCTGTCCAAATGGTATACTCAATGAAAATAAAATAAAGCAGGCCTTGTTTTAAAGCATTACGGATAGAGCGATTTACAAACGCCTTAAGTGATTATGTAAGCAGTAAGCGGTTTCGGTTAGGCGACTTTTTATCATTTTTTAACTTTTAAATTATTCTATAAACAGTAAGATAAAAGAAGTAATTAATTTTTAAAAAACTCACACTAACTTTTGAACTATGTTCATGTAAAAAAATTTGTTACAAAAGTTTGAATGACAATGTTTGATATAAGCGCTATTTACTAATGAAAAAAACTCAAATAAAATTGAAAGTTCATTTTTTTTTATTGTAATAATTGATTTTTTAAGCTTGAAGCAAAGATCATAAAAACATAATTTAATTTTGATAAAAAATATACACCCTCTATTCCGAAATGCTGTTTCGATTTATATTCAACGTAAAGAATTATTGAAAAATAAATTGTGTTGTTATGGGAGTATGATTTACTAATTTAATAAAAATATATATTTTTATTCTGATAAAAAAAATATATATATAATTTAATTTAGATTTAAAAAATATATAATTTAATTTTGATTTAAAAAATAAATTTAAATTTATTAAATTTATGCTTAGGTTTAACTTAACTGTCAAATCTATTTAAAAATATTACTAAATATTATTCAATATTGAAATTTTATTTGTTCTTAAAAAAATTAGCTCATTTTTATCGCAGTTGTTTTTTCCTTTCTAAACATTTTTTTATTACTCAAAATTAAATTTTAAATAGACGACTGCATTAAATATTTGCACAAAATTTAAGTTAAACTTTTTTTTTATAACACAAGTTAAATCGCAGCGAATATTTTTTAATAAATGATATAATATTAAATTTAATTAATTAGTATTAAAAAAAAAAATAATAATAAACATTCCCTTATAGTAATAATAAAAAAGAAGTTAAATAATATTTAACTCGTTTTGATGTCATTAATATGTTTTGCAGTAATTTAAAAAATTTAGTCTTTAAAAAATTAAAAAATAAATAGAATTTTATGACATCAAATATTGTGTTAAGCTAATGTATTAAGCATTTTTTACTTAAAACAAGGCCTGATAAAGTCAAGGTCAAATGTTTGATAGGGTTGGTGTATATCTTAAAAGACTGTGCTTCTCTCATGGCCAACAGTATGTTGCATGTTCAAGAACAGGATCATTTAGCAGTTTTTAAAGTTGATAAATGTATGGTAGGGGAAAAATGTTGAACAAACCTTATACTTTCTAATGTTCTTAATCAATAGTCTTTAGATTTTTTTTTCAAAAATCCAACATTTTAACTCCAATGACATTACTTAACATTTTTTTATCTTGGATTTTGACTAATTTTTTACAGTTTAGGGAATTATTTCAACTTCTAACATTAAGACATACATTGTTAAAGATTAAAGAAAAATGAGTATTGGGATAAATCCAGACATGTTTGGCACTGTTGATGCAGTATGGGTGTCCAAAAATAAACACACCTAAAAGATTATTTACTTCTTTTTTCTAAATCAAAGTATAATAAAGAGAAAAAATGTTGTCTTTTTTAATTCACATTCAGCAGTGCATGTGATGAATAAAGTTGCCCAGCGTGATATTTCGTGCTCGTAATACTGAGATATGTTATCAACAAGCATGATTATGCGTGCTCGGCATTAAGTCCTTCAGAGTAATATTCAGAATTGGAAATTGGTTGCCATGGGGCCATCCATAAACAATGTACATAAGTATGATGAGAGGGTCCCTCAAAAGAGTACCAGTGCATACAAGGAAACGGGTGGACAATTTTTTGTTTAAATTTTTTTATGTGAAGTCCGGGAAATGAGACAAAAAAGCTTTGGTTTTTTAGTTTATGCATTTGTCTATCTACCGGAAAAAATATGTTACTGCAGCTTTGATATTAAATAAAATTGAATATCAAAGCATTTTACTAAAAGATGACTACATAATTTTGTTTCCTTTTTGGAGTTAAATTAACATGCTTGATTGCGGACATTCTAAACAACAGAAACGTTTTTAATCTAATTTAAAGATTTAAAAAAAAAAAAAAGATTACGAATATTTCTTTAAAAAAAAAAAAAAAATTAAGAATATTTCTTTTATACACAAAAGATGTGTGAAAAATCAAAAACAATAAAGCAAAAGAATCTTACATTTTTACAAAATCTTGTTGATTAAAACTTTTAATTCTTCGAAATTCAATCAAGTTTTAATTTTTTAATTTAAATTTTGTATTCTCATTGGGACAAGACGTTTTGAAATTAGTAAACATTCCATTCTATCTGTTAGCAGTAATGACTTCATAACTTTTCATTCATTGTTTGTACAAAATAGAGAACTGCTTTCTAATTTAAACTGAATGCGCCATTTAATTATTATCAAGTGAATAATATTTTATATAGTTGATTATATATAGTAGACTAATATATAGTAGACTAATATATAGATAATATATAGTAGATTAATATATAGTAGACTTATACTAATATAATATATATTATTGTAAGTATATATATACTTATACAAATATAATATATAAATAACTTATATACTGACGTATATTTTGAGAAATGCGTTGTGAAACTAGTAACATAACATTTTTTCTTTTGTTGTTTGTGAGCACGCTTCAAAAAGTTTCAATTCAAAGTTAAATAACAAATATATTTGCTAAACTTATTGTTTATTGAAACTTTTTTTTTTAATTATTTTAAAAGCTGTGTTAAGCTTTTTTAATAAATAGACTTTAATATAAGCTTGACTGATTCAAAGATACCAGTGAAAGTATTTAGTTTATTAACTTATATTTGACAAAAAATATTTGATATTCCAATGTTTTGATGTTTTTAATATTAAATATAATAGTCATTAATTAAAAGAATGTCATCGAACCTGTACAAAATTGAAGCTTTAATTGAAGTTTGATAAACTTTTTTTGCTAGATATTTGTAAGATATTCATAAATATTACGCTAGATATTTATAAATATTAAACGAGATATTTAATTTTTTAACATTTAAGTTTGGAATTTTCATAGAAGTGTTGCAAGTTTTGATATTTTATTACATAGACTTTTATGCAATTCAAAGTAAAAGTTGTAGTTAAGTGAAGTTTTTTGTCAAATGGACTATAAAAGACTATATGAGTTAGCAAATGATTCGTCTAAACCAGGGTACAATTAAGCAGATAATATGATAATGTTCAACTGGAAGTTAAAAAAAAAACATACTGGATTTAGCTTTCAAATAGAAGAAATAAATCATTTTTAATTTGAACTTATATCGCATAAATTAACTTTGAAGTATGTCACGCATAAATTATGGGTGACACACTTTATTATGAATATAACTTCTTTATTTAACAATATGCAAACTACTACTGTTTAAATATATTTTGACTTCAGCAAAAAAATTTTAATAAAAATATTTTCTATAAAATCAACTTATAATTTTCTCCCTTGTAAGTTCTTCAGACAAGTGCGATTTTTTACTCTCATAACGAAACTAGGGAGTGCTATTTGTTGCGCCCAGAAGGTCATTTGCGAACATGTTTCACTTGCAAGGAGCAATTACTCTCGCTTAATCACAAGGCCTGATTCAGTAAATAGTTTAGTTAGTACAAATTCTCTGTTTATTTTAGCTAGTTTATTTTTTTCGTTTGGAAAATACAATTGATTAAAAATAATTGCACAACATTTCTATCTTAAAACTTAGTTACTAATTGAACAATAGTTTAATAAAAATGAACTAAATACTTCTTGCAAAACTCAGTTTGAAGACAACTAAAAGTATAACAAATTAGTCATCTTTAAAAAAACAGTATGATGTAAAAAAATTCATTTAAAGTGATATTTTCAATTCAAAATTTCTATTAAGTAGAAGTATAAAACTCTTGAAATTTTTTTACACATTTAAAAAACATGTATTCTTTGTCTGATTGGATAACAAAAGTGGCATGTATATCTTTCCTTTATTCCGAATATAATAGAAACTATGGTATGCATTACAAAGAGACAGATTTCACTTCAACTTGCAGCAGCCATAATAAAAATGTATTAACATTTAGATCAAAATGAACTTTTCAACAAGGTAAGAAACAGTCTATGCTATAGATGTTACTCAAAAAGGCTGAATATAAACTAAAATATAAGTAGAAACCAACCAATCAAACTGCATAAAGGAAGGAACTGAAAAGCCTGATAAATCTTTGTGTGACATAGAAGAACAACTAATGGAAACTTCAGGTCATGTATTGATAGATGATATTACTAAATGTTTCCAAACAGCTAATGTCGTGGAAATTAGGAAGCTAAAATTTTTATAAAAGATGGATTTATAAGCAGATAATTGACAACACAGGTGTCAAACTATCAATGTAAAGGCAAGAAATAGAAGATAAAAGTAATAAGTTATATAAATAAGTTAATTATTTAAAATAATAATAGGTTAAATAATAGAAAAAAGTTTATGATAACAATATATTGGGGTGTGCAAGAGAATTTTGCAGATACAATTAAAGACTTCAGAAATTTGCCAGACACAGATATCCAAAAACACTTTTCTGGTGCAAACCCATATTCGTCAACAGAAGAGCAGATACATTTTGCAAAAACATGCAAAAAATTAACAAAATAGAATATGTGTAAAGTAATTAACAAACATTTAGAGGACGGATTTAAAGTTTGTTTACTTGCTGCTTCAGATTTCAGCTTGATGAGAGATAAACGCAACAAACATTTTTAACAGGACTGTAATTTAGATATTTGTTCACTAACTATTAACAATAACTTTAAATGATATAAATATTATTAAAATAAAAATAGTTTAGTAGAACTCAAATAGTAAGCTCTACAAATCTACAAATATTTACACATACACCAACTTTTTTTTTTTTTTTTTTTGTGCACATTAAATCAGTAGAATTTCCCCCTATTTTACTTTTTAGTAGATTTATTATTATGACATATAGATTATTTTTTATCATATAAATGATACTATTATTTTACCTAGTGTTCTGTTGATGAACGTTAAGGGCTTTTGCCATTAATACAATAAGAACTGGTCGAAATAGCTTTCCTTCATTATCAAAATAGTAATGAATACATTCTTGAAAACGTTTTGACTTTGTGTTAAGTTCCTAAATAAAAACTTTACAATAAAAACTTTTTAATAACAGTTCTACATAACTTTAACTCTTAAGCAGAGTAGTATATTATAAAAAACTGAACTTTTATTATCTTATTATGATTATATATCTTTTATAACAATGCTGAACTTTGTTTGACACAGAACTCTCAGCAGCCATTAAAGCTGAGTTAATGGCATGAAAGAAGTTTATATACAGATATGAAAATATATGTAAAATAATAACAAATGCTATTTAAAGTTACAATAATGTAAAAATTCCATTTGTATAGCGTTAGATACAAACCTCTGTAAGTGTAAACATCTGAAGCTTAAGTGGAGTTTGTAGATTGTATATGTAATGATCTTGGCACCAGAGTATGTGAGTGGTGCAGAGTGGAATCAATGTTGCATGATTTGAAAAAAAAAATTCCAAAATGCTCCTCTATTGCTCAATTACCACCAAAGTATGTGAGTGGTGCAGAATGGAAGCAAGGTTGCATGGTTTAAAAAAAAAGGTTTCCAAAATGCTCCTCTATTGCTCAATTACAAATAACAAGTGATGGCTCAGAGCCAGGAGTCCCACAACCAAACCACTGTCACTTGGATGACATAGGGGAGCTCAGAATATTTCTAACTATATTTTGAATTTGTTTCCATTTGTCTTATTATTACATTTACAAAAATTTCTATAAAGCATATATTATGTAATTAACTTATCACATGATTTTAATTACACTTTTTACCACCCCCACACACCCTCCTGATTTTTGCCTGTGAATCTCCATTATATGATGGACAATTTTTAAAAGTTGGTAATAAGCATGGGTAAAGAGAGATAGAAATATGAAGTTTATGAAAACTTGAATGGAGTAACTACAAAATTTTGTAGTAGTTTTGTAATTCACAATTTAAGGGGACAGCGCACAAAAAATTTTCTAACAATTATAAGTTTATTATAAGTTGTTTCTTATTTAAAAAGCAAGATTGAAAAAAACTAAAACAAACTTTTTGCTAAGCGGTTATTTTGAACCTACAAAAACAATTAGATGTTGGCAGTGAGGAGAACGCAGCAAACCACTGAGCTACTGAAGATAAATGTTACATCTGAAAACAAACCATTCTATAAACTTTATATACTGATTGTAATTAATCAACACTTTTCAAGCGTTGTAATAAATAACAAATAAGCACAACTATATTGCATTTAGCAGCATTGCAAAGCAACTTATAAAAAAAATATTTGAAAACCACAATATTTAAAAAAAAAAAAACACAAAAAAAAAAGTATAAAAATTATGTTCAAGTAATTAACAGTTACATAGAATTTAATTTCTTTATTATTTTATTAACAAAGACAGATTATACAAATATAAAAAATTGTTAATTTTTTCAGTAAAAATGAACAATAGTTGGTTGCCCCATCAAACAGGTCTTTAAAACAGTTTAGGGAGCGCCAATGTCTGACACTTATTTTGACCCCTGATATTTAATATGTATATGTAAAAATGCACTTAATCTTATGTACAAACATTATAATGACATAAACACCAGTAACTACTAAAATTAGGTAAGTCTTTTATATTAAACCTTGATATATTAAACTAAAATATTTTATATTTTAGTTTAATATATAAGGATAATTATTATCTCACCTCTCTAATGTTAAGGTGAACACACAAAACCTCTTTTGTAAGTTTTATAGGGTCTGCCACCACAAAAGGTTTTTGGCTAAAAACAAAAAAAAAACTAGTAAACAAAATAGTATTTATCAAAAACACTGTTTATATATATATATATATATATATATATATATATATATATACACACACACATATATATATATATATATATATATATACACACACATATATATATATATATATATATATATATATATATATATATACATATATATATATATATATATATATATATATATATATATATATACATATATATATATATATATATATATATATATATATATATATATATATATATATATATATATATATATATATATATATAATTATTGTATAACATAAAAAAACATTTCAGCAAGACATTTTTTTTTAATTTTATTTGTAACTCTGTCCACCCTAAACTCCAAAAGAAACAAGGCTGCTACAAGCAAGTAGTAGTAGAACATGTAAGTAGAAGAATACTCTGCTCACAACCAAGAAGTTTAAGTAACCATGAGCGAGATCTCGTCTCGTTCTTGTTTCTCGTGAGAAATGGGACTTCTCGTGAGAAACAAGAAATAGAAAATTCTCGCGAGAAGTAGAAGGAGACTTAAATATTATATTATTTTCCAAATTAAAAATTATTATAATTTACAAAATGCTTAATAATTTGTTTTTTTAATTAATTAATATTTTGACTCCGTGATTTTAATTAGATTTTTAATTAGATTTTTTAATTGGATTTTTTTTAAAAATCTAATTAAAAAATTTTAATTAGATTTTAAATATTTTTAATTGGATTTTAAATACAAAAACTTTTTGTATAAAATGGTGCACTTTCGACTTAATTAGTTTACCAGTGGAATTCAACTTGACACATATTGTTCATATTGAAAAGAAATATTCTTGCCTCATTTCAACGATCAAAAATGTCACCAAGAAATAACAAAATCTGGAGATATTTTCAAAAAACAAGTGACGGTGCTGAATGCAAGGCGTGAAAAAAGTCTTTGAAAACAAAAGATGGAAACACAAGCGGACTTCATCGTCACCTCGAAAAAAAACACAGCCAAGATTACGTTGAGTATTCTGAAAAAACTGACGACTCTCTTCTTCCTCCTCCTAAGAAGAAACAACGAACCATGGTTGAAATGCTTGAAACAAAGTCCAAATATGACAAAGACAATCCCATTCAAAAACAGTTTGACTCTGCAATGCTGGATTACTTTTGCACTGATCTGGCATCCTTTTCAGCAGTCGAAGGAAGAGGTTTCAAGAAATTGTTTGACATTGCAAACCCTAAACTGAGCCTTTATCACAGAACAACATATTCAAGAAAGCTTTCAATTCGGTCAAGAGAAGTTCAAGCTGGAATGAAGAGCATAATAACGGAGATTACGCCAAATCTAAAAAGTGCTGCATTTACTTCTGACCTTTGGACTTCTAGAGCTCAGGACAGCTACATCTCTTGGACTTTTCATGCTATTGACGAAAATTGGAGACTACATCACTGGACACCCTATGTCCAACAATTCCCAGGCAGACACACAGGTATCTTAAATGAAGGAAAGCTGGATTCTTTCTTAGAAAAACTAAATTTGCCTGCTGATTTGCCAATGTACTGTGTGAACGACCAGGCAAGAAACATGAAACTTGCAGTCAAATTGTCAAAGCGCCTTGACCAATACTTGTGCAACAATCATATTTTGCAATGTGCAGTTCGAGACTCATTTGGAATGACTGCTGGAATGGATAATGCAAACATGCAAAGATTTGGCTTCTTCAACTCACCAGTCAACAGTTGCAGCTAAGTTGCTTGAATTAGAATCAGACGCTCAAGGAATCAATTTTAGACAGTTATGCCAATCTGTTGACACAAGGTAGAACAGTGAACTGGATTGCATGGCTTCTGTCCTACATCTAAAGAGTGCAATTATCAGCTTATGTGCAAATGAAGATATTTTGTCTTCAAAGACCATCAGTGCATAACAGTGGAAATCAATCGAGGGAGCAGTAGAAATTTTGGCACCACTTAAAGAAGCTACAGAAACGTGGTCGGCTGAGTCTATTCCAACAATTAACACTTTCGCCGATTCTCTTTATTTAATCCATGACAAAATTGATCAATTTATTGAGACGGATGAAAAAAATGGCTACGGTGTCTTGTATGCAAAAAACTTGAAAAGCTGCATTGAGAAAAGATTTCCTCTTTGTCACACCGGAAACTTGTTGAGTGCTGCGGCAAACTACTTAAATCCTGCTTTAAAGGGACTTCACTTGAAGCTCTTCAAAAAATTTCAAACAACAAAAGAATGGTTAGCCTCACAGGTTAAGGATAATGTTGAGTGCCAACCTATTGCCATAGTTCTTTCTGCAGATTTGTCCCCTAATTCAAAACTGAACCTAATTCAAAACTGGAGTTAAACGTCAGACTTAAAACACAAGAGCCAACATCTGAACTGAATCCTATTTTGAGCAAAATGTGCCAGTATGAATATCTCCCTAATGCTAAAAAAGACTTTCCGATTCTTGATTGGTGGAAATTGCATTCAAATACATTGCCAGAACTCTCTTCATTAGCTAGACAAATTTTAGCTATTCCAGCAAGTTCAACTAAATCAGAGAGAGTTTTTAGCTTAGGTGGAAATGTCGTCCGATCATCCAGACACAACTTACACTCAGAAAAAGTAGAACAAATCATCTTAATTAGAGAAAACATTGTCTTGTTGGAAAAGTTTGGCAAAAAAATTCTGAATTAATATTTGAAAAAGTTGTTTACATTTGACAAATGTCATTTGTGTCTATTTTTCAAAACCATGTTTACATTATTATTTTTTTACTTGGATTTTAATAAATTTGTTTTCAAAAATTGTTGAACTTCTCGTCTCGTCTCGTTCTCGGTCTCACGAGAAGTACTAACATCGTGTCTCGGTCTCGTCTCGATTTGAAAAAACCTAATCTCGCTCATGGTTAAGTTTAAAGTTTAAATCTATCCCACGCCTTTAAAAGTAACACACTTACCTGTACCAAGGCTGCAGCATGTAAAAACAAGTTAATTGTGATACTTCTAGAGGCATAGGATGGATTTAAACCTTGAATCTCTTGATTGGGATTGGAGTGTTCTACCACTACTACCACATTGACTTTGAGAGTCTACTATTGGATTGAATTCAAGTGAAATTCTGCATCTCATTTTGGCATAATTCTTAAAAAGAATCTGAACCAAAGCTGCATCATTTTCAGCCTTGTTGTTAATCAGAAAGTCATTAAAAATCAAGCCACTCTCTCTATCCTGTTCAGAAGCTAGACAAACTCATCACTTTTTTTTAAACTTCTTGATCTGTGGCTTAAAAAGGATAATAGCCTCTGACAGCTTTAGAAAAGATCTTGGATACTTAAAGTTGCTGACTTCTTGTCAAGAGAAGTGACAAATTGGGGATTTCTGAGGTTCTATCAGCAGCTTTAGATACCCTTCTTTCTTAGTCCCTATACTTCAAGGTACTTAAGAACATCTTGATATAGATAAAAGTCATTTTTTTAATGCAGAGCGAGCCTGAGAATGAGGGCGTAAATAGGTAGTTATTGTGATTCAACACAGCTTTAAGGCTTCAGATGTTTCTGTAAAATTTATATACCTTTTGGACAATTTAGCAGTTCAGCAATATTCTAGAAGAATGCTCAGCATTCAATACATATTTCTCAAAAACACACAGATTTCAAAATATGATAGTCCCAGCCACAGAAGCAAAGCTTTTGTGAAACAGCTATTTTGTATTTGTATTCAACAAAATGTGTAGGACACACTTTCAACCCAAGGACAAAAAAAAATTGCTACAAACTGTAGTTTATTTTGTTTTTATTATTCTTACTATTTTCAACCTTACCCATTCCCAAGTTATTTCATAAGATTAACCCATTAGATTTAAAGTTCACTAACTAAAGTAAAATTTGTAAATAGACTATCAAAAGAATTCATTGAGCAAGGTAAAAAAAATTCTAAATTTTGTCCTTCTAACCAACAATTAAATTTCAGGGATTTGGTTAAGTTTTTGAAGCATATCTGAATTGAGTTTATTTTTATTTTTGATAGATACTATGTCAGACACTCCCACCACACATAAATATGATGCTAAAATTGGTATAGCAACTTTGAATGCAATTGATGAGCAAAATATTTCATTTATTTACAATATTCTTTATTTTCAACAATTTAATCAATTTTTAATTAACAATTTAATTTTTCACAATGTTCTTCACTTTTAACAACTTTTTATATTTCTTTAATTTTACAATATTCTTCAATTTTAACTTTTTTAAATAACTTTAAAGAGATTATTGGCAGAGTTATCATTCTTTAACTCTATGAACTCTTTTTGTATTTTGACTTTTACATCACAAGAAGACGGTGATATAACTGCACAAAAAGTTCACATCTGGAAAATAGTTCATCAATTTATTAATTCAACTTTCCCAATGACAAATTATTTTTGATTAGATTAATTAGAACATTTTCAAACAATTTTTTTAAGTAGCTTACGTTTGGCCCGTGTTTCACAACATCTTTAACTCTCTATTTATGAAACTTTCCACCATAGAGAAACATGCAGCAATCATATGTAATCATATGCCCATATTCAAGTCACTCTCAAAGTGTCTTGAAGGCATCTGCCTTAGATTAATCAAAAAAGTTGCCAAATCAAATGATCAACCTCTATAAGCATTATTTTTAGTTAGATCTATTCTGCAAAAACTCAGGAATTCACATAAGCTGCAACTTCTACACCCTAAATCAGTAAAATCTTTTGCGGGTTTTAGTAAATCCACATAAATACCTAGATATTGTACTTATTTATAAAGGAAGTATTAATAATAAATTTACATCCATCCATGATGTGATAAATTTACATCCATCCATTACATGAATCCATCCAATTAAAAAATATGAAGATCTTTTTATTTTATTATTGTTCTTGTTAATATTCATTGGTTGATGAAATATCAGTTAATGAAGTTTAAAATCTTTGTTTAATATCAGCTAACCGTCATATGCAGTTAGTGTAATTTGATAATTAAATATTATCTATATTATTTTTTCAAAATCAGAAGTACGCAGATATCACTTTGACTGACTTACATGCTGATCAAGCTTTTATGAAACAGCAAAGTAATATAACAATACCTTTTGGCAGAACATTACCTCCTTTGTCAGTTTGTAGTCTAAAGAAATCACAAATATCACCAGCAAATCATTTGCAAGTCTTTCTAAAGACTGTCATCCAGTTGCAGTTAAATTTCAAAGGCTTAATCATATTGATAAGCTGTTCATCCAATCCAAAATTTAGAAATTATTTAATAAGAAAGTTATAGGACCTTTGGACTTTAGAGAGCACAAATTGTAAAATTACAACAAATGAGAGATATAAAACAAATGTTTTCTGATTATTCCTGAACTTTAAATACTTTTACCAACTTCAATGTTTATACTCTACCCAGAATAGGTTATTTTTTCAGTACTCTTGATTTTACAAGTGTCTATCATCAGATATCGCACCTACCAGTAAACAAGCCTTATACAGCATTTGAAACTAGTAAATTGATCAATTTACTCATTTGCCATTAGGTCTAATGAATGCAGTTGCTGATTATTATTGGGTAATTGGTAAGTTTATTATAGCGAGTTCTTAAAAAACATCAATGAGATTTAGATAACATGGTAACAGGTATGACTCAAACTGAACACAACTTTAATTTAAAAAAATTATACAAATCAGGTGAGAAAATCAAGCTTACATTTAACAGTAACACTAAATGAAAAAGTATTACAAAGAACTGTAGAACTCTTCCCCAATTACTAAGTTTATCTTTAATTATACTGAAAAAATCCATTATTATAGTGTTCAACATTCCCACTTAATCAGTAAGCTGCAGATGCTTTTATACCACTAAAAAACAATATTGTTTATGGTGTCTTAAAAACAATAAGTTGAGAGTTAATTGAAAGTAAAAAATAAATAAAAAGTTTTTTTAATTTGATAGAACAGGTATAAATAGTCATAGTAAAAAGAATACAACTTTGCTGAATGATAAGTCATGCAAGATTTTCTTAATTTTCCCCCCATAAGCTTGTAATCATGTGTATCTACACACAACAACACACATATTCTATTTATATACAACTATATAACATATATTATATATAACATGTAATGTAATTATAAGTATTGCAATAAAATATTTGTTATAATGTAGAAAATTAAAAAAAACAAAAAAACAATAAACATTTGTGAAAGAAACTTTTTTTTTAGTCTATTGTGTATTTAAAAATTTAAATATTTTAATTTTTATTGCCAAATCAAATTTAATAGAAGTTTAAAAAAAATTTCTTTATGTGTCAGACATTTTTTGATTGAGATGTTCATACATTCCTTCTGGTGCATAGGGACACCCTGTAGTAGCATTGAATAACAATCTATTACTATGAATGACTTTATTTACATTGTTTAACAAAGCCATTTTCTTTGAAATACTTTTTAGCCATCTGAAGTAACCAACTAACATAGTGATATCACCATACAATAATATTTATGTACTTACAATTATTATTTTTTAACTATATTACGAGTACCTATAATAAAACAAACATACTATATGTAAAACATTCATAATAAAACTAATAATAAAGTGAACAATTTAAACCTTATAAATTAAATCTAAACTAATAGCAAATGTAGAGAACTTAATATGTCTAATGCACATAACATATTCTACCATCGTAGTATAAGTTGTATTAAATATAAGTTATGTACATTTGATAGTATCAATTAATCTTAAAAAACAAGAAAAATAAATTTTAATCATTTTTTTTTCATATTATATGATAATCATTACATTATGTAATATTATGACAATATTATATCACAACAATATGATAACGTAGAAAATTTACTAAAGTGTATTACTAAAATAGTGTGACCATTAAACAATAAAAGTTACATAAAATACGGTGCTAATACAAAAGTGAGTACTAAAGAATATCTCAAAAGGGGTATTTAACAATCTTAACTTAATAACTGAACTTATTGCGTAAACTACGCATAAAATACGCATTAATTGCAACTTTGATTGTCCTGATATTTAATTATGACTCATAGTTACTAACGAAAGCAAACATAAAGTTTGGAAAAGATAAAAATTATTTTAATGATGATTGATGAATAAAATAATAGAACCAATAAAATAACCGTTTTGTCTTGGCTGCACGTTAGTTACATCAAAGTTTTAAGCGATGAACTTGACGTACTGACCAGTGACGGATCCAGGAATGTTTGGTGGGGAGGGGGGGGGGGGGGGGTAGGTGTTGAAACATTTTTGTATCATATTTGCGTCTCCTAAAAAAAAAGGTTCTCATAATAAAGATGCAAACCCCCATCCTTCCCCCTCCTCCCTTGGTCCGTCACTAGTACTGACTGGCATAAAGGCAGTGTAAGTAGTAACTTTGTTGCCAAAATCGCAAAACATAACATAATGTTTTCCTTAATTTTTTGAGCGAATAAAAAACATGTAGGACTTAGACAGCTTAAAAGTTTAGTTTGAAAGAAATAAATTACGGTAATAGTTATGAACACAGGCCCAGTTTAACCACAATGCAAATTAGGCAAATTAGGCAAATTAGGCAAATTAGATGGTCGCCATAAGCGGAAAAATTTTTTGGGTGGCAAGCTGCATACTTTACTGATAATTGGATGAGTGTATGCAATCTTACAAAAGTTCTCTCTCCCGGTAAATAGGGTAGTGGACCGAGGTTGCTATTAAAAAAAAGTCTAATGCGCTACTATGATACCATTCAAATTTAGAAAAATAGTTTAGATTACGGACTTTTTCACTTACTGAAAATCAAGTAAAAGGAAAATGAAATAATGGCGCTATCAAAACATTCTTAGGTTGTATCAAATTGATTTTAAAAATTTTAAAAACTGCACTTAGTATAAAACGTCTGCAACTAGCTTGGTTTATTAACTGTACTAAGCAGATACACGTGTTGATCTTTTTTATTACCTCATTGAGGTTAATCTTTACATAAAGTTAAACTTTTAAAAGTACACAAGTAAAGCAACAGTAATGGATCCAGTAATTTTTGGTGATGGTTTGAATTATGTTGAAATATTTTTGTATTTTGTATCACATTTGCGCCTCCTTATTAAAAAAAAAAGGTCCTCCATTTCGATGATATTTTGATTGATATGATAGTAAACAACTTCAAGCTTCTTTTAGTATAAAACCACAACAAAAAACAATAGAATGAACACAATCTTTGTTGCATTGAGTATTTTGACATGCAAAATGATGCTTGGAAAGAAAATGCACAAACTTCTTTTACCTTCACTTTTTGAAAACATTTTCTTTGTTAACGGTAAACGGAAGGACTTTTAGTTATATTTTTTAATCTCAAGAAAAAAGTTCATTGTCATTTAGTTAATATTAGAATGCACTCAATAATTTTTTAGTCAAGTTGTTGGTTATAAACTATTATACTTTATTTCATTTTTAAGAACAAAAATTAAAATGACCTAATGGATGACCCGCCCAAACCAAACAAGTGTTTTCGATTATCTGGTAAAGATGTTCTTCTGTAGAAACCTTCTTATAACGAAATTAAAAATAATTGATACCAAATTTCTTTGCACATTTTTTGTTTTATAAGAAGATAAAACTAGATAACTATTTTGATTAGACTAAAAATACGGTCTCTAATGCAAGTTTGTTTATAAAGTAAGAAGCAAAATTTAACGAACAAATATAAACAAACAAACGAATTTAAATTAACAAATGAATATAAATTAACAAACGAATTTAAATGAACAAATGAATATAAACAAACAAAACAAGCATCATAAACGATCTTTATAAAATAATGCTGCATACTGCTCTCAAAATGAGTCTACAAATAAAAAAATAAAAAAAGTTATCTATTGTGAACAAACAATACTTTTAAGATTCTATTAAATTCCAATAACTGCAGCTTGTTTGCTCACCTTTGTTTTTATGGGGAGGCATAAATTTTTGTTAATCATTTTTCTAATTTTTATTCATTTAAATATTGCGCTTGAAATCTTACATAATAAGCAACTTAATCAAAATGAAAATCGGCAAAGTAAGTTTACCATTTAAAAATAAATATTGTTTTTATTTAATTTATGTCATTTAACGACGTAATGATTGTCTTGTAAACATTTTATTTATAGTTTTTTAATTATAGTATTTATAGGCATACACACACACACACGCACAAATATATATAAATATATATATATATATATATGTATATATATATATATATATATATATATATATATATATATATATATATATATATATATATATATATATATATATATATATATATATATATATATATATATATATATTTATATATATATATATTTGTATTTCAGTTTTGCGATGTGTTTCAAAAATTATCGGTTTCAATTGTACTCAGAACCTAGTGTTCAATTGCTAATGTTGCCATCCACATAGGCGGTCCTGAAAAAGGGTCAATCGAACGTAATTTTTGATAATCTTTAATTTAGAAAAACTTATTTCTCCGCTGACCACTGATATCGGGAGGGTAAACAAAATTCTCAATGCTGCATAAACATTAGGAATGATGTCAATCACACAGTTTTTTGTAATATAAGTGTTGTTTTAGGGCAGCTATCTTTTGCATTGCAACATTCAGGCTAAGATTACAATTCCACCAAACAGTTCATTCTTTTTAACGTCACTCTTGCCGTCAGCAGTCAAAATGGAATGCACTTTTTAAATGCAAGTGTTTCACGTTTTTCTATTTTTTTTTATGTTATAGAAAAATTCAAAATGTTTTCTTTGATTTTCCATCTGTTCGAATCCTTCTGACAAAGAATTAATTGCAGTGTCTAAAACTACAAAAAAGATATTTACTTTGAAAGACTCTTTTGCCGACTTTATAAGTTCATCTTTCATTTGCCAGCTTTACAAGTTCATCAGTTACCTACATAGGTTCATCAGTTCACAGGTTCATCAGTTACCTTTCTTAGGAATATTTACTTTTGATTTTACTCGGTCTGACCACAACTTCTTCAAAGAACCAGTTTTATTGCGTCTATAATAAACTATATACCTCATGTTCTCTAAAAAAACCTCGACAATTTCAATTAGTTTCGAAGCGCTCATCAAATTAACAGTTTTTATTTGAAGTGTTTTGCTTACTAAATTAAATGTGACCAAGACAGCATACTAAGTGATCAAATAGCAGATGAATTTGAAATTTGTAATTATTTTGGTCATTTCCATAGCGGTACATTTTCTAAAAGCATCAATCTTGAAACCTAACGTAGATTTATAGACAGCGTCATAAACCTTACCAATGTAGTATTGCAAAGGTTCAAGGGCGTCTATCGTGCTCTCCCAACGGATTTCACTTCGATTTTACAGTCAAATTGTTTACATGATTTCTTAATATACTCCATCTATGGGTTGATCCAAAAAAAAAGTTATAAACCTCCTCCTCCTGAATATTGTTGAAAAACCTAACAGCTAAAGTGCAGGAAAATGCTGCATTATTGACAAGGTTTAGTGAACGGCTTACACAAGGAACAATAAATGCTTTTGGGTTTAGATAAAAGATCCTTTTTTGTACGCCTATATTCTTTTTTCTTCATGTTTCATCCGTTACCATAACGCTGGCCATGCATATTTTTTAAGGATATACCTTTTTTTTGAAAGCTCGTCATCCCTGAATAAGATGTATCTACAACCTGAACAAATCCAAGAAAAAGTTCCCTCAAATTAACTTCGTCTCCTGGAACTGCATAGACAAATCGAACAACAAGTAACATTTTTTCTTTACAACTTAAATAATGATAAATTTAAATTAAAGTTAGATATACTAACATATTTAAATTGGTACACAAATCAACGATTTTTCATAGGTTCAAAAGTTTGCGGGTGAAGCGTTTTTTTTTTAGAGAAAAAATTTTTCTACTCTATTTGATCACAGTTTTATATAAAGGCAAGATCATATTTGTATTTTGTAGGATATCCTTTACAATCAATAATGGCTTGGCATCTATGAGGCATAGAGTCAACTAAATTAATGCAAACATTAAAAGGAATTGAGTACCATATCTCCTTGATTTTATTAAATAAATCACCTTTATTTGTAGGCTTGATTCCTTTCATTTGATGGTCAAAATGTTCCCATAGATGTTCAATGGGATTTAAGTCAGATGATTGGGATATTTACTTCAAAACATTGACTTTCATTGTTTTTAAAAATTTAAAAACCAATGTGGCTGTATGTTTGGGATCGTTATCCTGTTGGTACATCTTTCCTCGAGACATTTTATCCTTTTCATGAGGTAATATGATAGTCTTGCATATATTTTTGTACTTTTATTGATTCATAGTCTCAGTAATTCTATGGAGCATACCAACTCCATTCCGGGCTAAAACATCCCCAAACAATCACATTACCTCCCCCATGTTTTACGGTAGACAGTTGGTATTTAGGATCGTATCTTTTACCTATTGGACGTCAAATATACCTGATTCCTTCTAATCTGAACACTATAAACTTGCTTTCGTGACTAAAAATTTTTTTTTACCATTGTTGAATACTCCATTTTAGATGCTCTGATAAAATTTCCATACGGGCGTTACGTTTTTCAAAGAAACTAATGGCTTTTTAGCTGAACGTCTTCCAAATAAATTAGCGTGGCATAAACAATGATTTATGGTAAAAATACAACAATTCATTCCATAAAAACGTCTCATTTGTACGTTTATATTGACAGCTGTTTAACCAAACAACACTTATCAACCTACTTGCAACAGTTTTTTTTTCAGTTATAAACTTCCTTCTTCCATCCTAATTTGATCAAACATTGACAAATCATGCATTTTCAAATTTTAAATGCTTTCTTACCTTACTACTTTGATTTGTGTCTTGTTTCTGACCCTACCTGTGTGTTTAGTTTTTCCTTTGTTCGGACCATATAAGGTCTAAATCTTTTTTCTCGTTTTATTTCTTCAGACTCACCCTATCGTTGTAATACTTACTAATACTTTAAAACTGGCTGAAATTCTTTATGTGTTTTCATTGTGATGGTCCTTTGACTGGGACTGGTATTTTTTGTTTCTCTGCTGTTAACTACGTCTCCTACGTTATCGCCTGGATCTAGTCAAATATGGAAGTTTTTATTCATTCTCGTTGGTTTTAAGTCAATCCTCATACTACCCTATGCTTTTTACCTTCTTGTGCAGTTGCTATTTCAAATCGGTGATTCAAAAACTGGTAAAAGTGCCAATTGGCATTAGTGCACTGAAAGAATTTGCAAACAATGGCATAAGTACGAACTAGCATAAAAGTGAAGCTGTTGGAAAAAATTGCATAAGTGGAAATTGTCAAGTGCGAACTAGCATAATTCCACCGAAAGAATTTGCAAACATAGGTATAAGTGCAAACTGTCATAAGTGCGAACTGTTATAAGTGTAAACTGTCATAAGTGCAAAGCTGTTGTAAAAACTGGCATAAGTGCACCAAAAAAATTAGCAAAGATTGGTAAACTTTTATTAAAGCTTTAGAAGTAAGAGAACTTTTAGAAGTATATTTTGCGTTATCGGTAAGGAATACCCGTAAGGACTTCTGGGAGAACTTTAATAACGACAAAAAATTTTTTTTTGTTAAAAAGGATAAGCTATTTTACATAAAAAGTACCAATCTAAAAGCCTAAGTTGTTATTTTAAAAGTTTTTTAAATACATAGATATTTATATTAAAATGTTATAATAAGCAAATCGAATTGAAATCAAGGTTTTCTACTTTTCACGAAAGTGAATAGGAAGTCTACTCTGTATCCAACATGCACAGACAACCGAAAATAAATATTTATTTAATAATTGCTTCAAATAACAGATCAGATAAAGAATTTAACATAATTTACTTTATGCTTACTAATGTAAAAGTTCTATTAATAAAAGCTATACCCATAAAAAGAAGTATTTATTTATTAGCTTACTAAAGATTAATAAAAAATTTAAAAAACCGCTTTTACAAATTTATAAGAATATTAACACAATTGAATTATTGAAGCAAATAACAAATCGACTATTTGGATTTCGAGTATCAGAAAAATCAAAAAAAAAAAAAAAAAAATAGAGAGAAAGAATCGCCAAATAATTTTAACTAGTACTCGAAAAAAGGAAACACATTTTTAAAATGTTTATTTATAAAGAGTTTTCTAAAAAAAAATACGCAAAAAAGTTGAAACATAGCAACAAAACTATTCGAACAATTCTAGGAAATAGAAAAAAAGTCAATTTTACGCTGCGTGCGTGCAGTAACCTGCCCAAGGTTTAAAAAGGTTTCAGCTTTATCTTACATTAGTCAATTCGCTCTCAACTGGTAATGACATTTATTATTCTAATTGTTCTTTGGACTCCTGATAAAGTTACACACTATAGATCAAAAAAGTGCTGAAAGTTTGGCTCGTTATTTAATATAAAAGTTTTAAAAAAAAAGGGAAAAAAAAAAGTAGAAATGGATATGCCTTGATTTATCTGATTTGCAAATATATGTATGCTACTTTTGGAGGTAAATTGTCCCTTGGCAATGGTTTAGTGTTTTTGTTGGCAGAGGCGTAAACCCACTAACATATATATATATATATATGTATATATATATATATATATATATATATATATATATAAATATATATATATATATATTTATATATAAATATATATATATATATATATATATATATATATATATATATATATATATATATATATATATATACATACATATATATATATATATATATATATATATATATATATATATATATATATATATATATATATATATATATATATATATATATATATATATATATATATATATATATGTATGTTAAGACAAGAAAGACAACGAAGTAGTCAAGCAGTGGTTTCAAGGCAACCACCTATCGGTGATGGATTGGCCGCCTCAATCTCCGGATCTCAACCCTATCGAGAACCTGTGGAAGATTGTCAACCGCAGAATTAATCGTGAAGGTGTTCGCAATAAGGATCAACTGTTTAAACAAATCCAAAAGGCCTGGGCAGCGATTCCACAAAATTTCATTGATCACCTGATTGAATCTATGCCTCGAAGATGCAAGGCTGTGATTGACAACAAAGGATTCGCAACGAAATATTGATAGCGAAATACAGCTTGGTCAACATTTTGTGGAGTTGCACTTGTTTTGTCCAGAAGGAAATCAACTTTTTTTAATACTTTTGATTAATTTATTAATTTTCGTGTACAATGAACTTTGTGATGAATAAAACTTGAAGAACTTTGTCTCTAAACAGTTACATAGTTATTTCTCTAAATTGAAAAAATGCAGCACTTTTATATAAAGAAACTAAATTAGCATTATTTGGTTGCACTCGTTTTTTCCGATACTGTATATATGTTCGATAAATAAAATTTTAATAACCGTATTTGACAAACAAGATTCCAATGATTATATCCGACAAAGAGATTTAGTGAATGCGAGACGTTATATTCATTTTAAAAATTATGGACATTTTTATTGTGATATTTATTTAGAAATTTATAAAGATTATTGTTTGCATAAGTCAGCGGTTAAGAAGATTTAGATTAAACTTTTGTTAAAAAAAGTTCTTATTTCAATCCAATCCTCAGTGTTAAGACCCAGGTCCATCCCGAAGAGTTCTCTAATGGGAAGGGGGAGGTTTGTATGTGTTTCTTGCCACTTAAAGACCTCAAAAAAATAAGGTCCTCGATATTTGACATTTGCCAACTATACCTAAAAATTTTCTAATTGAAATGCTAAATGTGCAAATGTGCCAATTCAAATGCATATATAACAGCCTTGGAAGGTTGGGGAAGGGCGACACCCCCGTTCCGCACGGCCCTGTCAAGAACTGATGATCTTTTTGAAGTATCCGCGCTCTTTATACTTTATTTCTTATTCTTTGTATTTTAACAATACCTTTTCTTGAAATTTTCTTCTCTTATTTATTTGTATCTTTATCTTATATATTGTAATAAAAAAAAAAAAAAAGAACAAAAAAAAAAAAAAAATTCAAACAAGGAAGCATGTTTTTGTAAAATTTGTAAATCCTAATTTTATTTATTATTATAACTTCTCATTTTCATATTATTAATAGCGTTTTTTGTTGTTGTTGTAGTTGTTATTCCATTTTTACAATATTTACATTTGCTTATCTTTTGTACGATATTTATATGGAGTTTATTTTTTATAGAATAAAGTTATAATAGAAAATGCGTTCAAATCAGATCGTATTTAACATGTTTTTAGATAAAAATAAACCAAATGGAGCAACCTTTAGTCCAAGTTCAATGCAAAAGATCCCATCAAGTTTAGTTTTATCAAGACATCAACTAAATAATGGCAGCCAAAAAAGCAGTAAAAAATTTAATAAAACTTTCTCTCAAAATAAAACATTATCTAAACTTTATAAAGAATCATTTAACATTCAAAAACAGAATAAAAGATTGCAAGCAAATATTTTGCAAGGTTTTCTAAGTGAAATAGCTTCGAATAAAAAGAAAAAGTTTTATGTATTTTTCAATCAAACTGTACCCAAAAAAACTAAGTGTACCATCGTAAAACACCAAAAAAAACATAAAATAAAATGTGTCAGAAAGCGCATATCAACTGCTCATAAAAAAATAATACAGCTAATGAATGAAATAAAAAACAATCAGAAAGAATCCTCAAAAGATATAAAGAAACAAGAAGCTAACAGTCGTAAAATTAACAAGGAGTTATCTAAAACACTAAAGAAGTTACATCCCCACACAGAGCATCTCCATACGGTATTCAAAACTAAAGATCATCACGGTAAACCATTTCAGGATCATGGAATCTTGTCAAAAACTCTTTCAAATGACACCATAATCCCACTCAATCTTTCAATAAAAGATTTGAGTTTAAAGGAAAAGGCAAAAATAAAGCATAAAGTTGAAACACACGAATGATAAGAATTTTCGATATAAGTCGATACAACAAATCAAGTTAAAACAAAAACAGTGAAAAACAACTGCTTCTTTTTAAATATAAAAATTTTTTTTGTAGTTTATTTTTTATTTAATTTTTTAGTTTATATTTTTCGAATGCTTTTCATCCATCAAAAAATTGATAGTTTTTAAAAACTTGGAAAATACAAACATTAAAATCCTTGCTTTAAACCATTAATTGTTAAATGTTATTATCAGTTCATAATTGTAAAAACTAAATGACCTAAACAAATGTATAATTATTTTAACTATTAGCATAGAAAATTATATTTTCCATTATAGATTATGTCTTTTTCAATTTAACTTTTATTTTGTTATGATTTTGATCATTATTGCAATCTTTATTATAAATTTATATTTTTGTACAGAAAGTGGGCTAGCTATGTCAAGCTAAAAGCCCTCTCATTTTAAGGGAAGTCATCAACTTACAATTGCTATTATCCATAATAAGTATATTAGAACAAAAAAAAGTTTCAAAAACAATTATTGATGTTAATCATGATATCAAAAAGTAAAGTTTATAGATGTTTGAGATATTTCTTTTAGGACCCTATCAAAAACTAATGTAATGCATTTAATCACAAAGAATATTATAAGCAGTTATTTTCTTCAAAAATATTGCGTTGGAAAGTCTGCAAAGAGTACAAAAGTAGATGTATTGTGCTTGTAGGTAAAAAATTTTTGCCTACAAGCACAATACATCTTTATTATTTTTATATAAATTACAAGTTTATTGTAATTTATATAAAAAGTTTCACATCATATGTCTTTGGGTAAGTTTTTGAGATAATTGATTCATTCCTTTCTAACCGCAAAAAGAATATTCCTTATTTTCTGGTAACTCCCAACTTAAATAGTGGTTGCTTGAAGTCTTGTTGAAAGTATAAGTAAATTAGTTTATATATATATATATATATATATATATATATATATATATATATATATATATATATATATATATATATATATATATAAATATATATATATATATATATATGTATATACATATATATATATATATATATATATATATATATATATATATATATATATATACATATATATATATATATATATATATATATATATATATATATATATATATATATATATATATATATATATATATATATATATATATATATATATATATCAAAAGCAGTAACTGCATATAACAATTTATTATAATATTTTTCAATTAAGAATAGAACTAAAAATCTGGCTTTGGCAAACTATTTTCTTTTAACTAAATTTTTCTATAAAAATTATTTATGTACAATAAAAACATAGTTATAAGTATAACAGCTTTAAAATATAACTTATATATGCTAAAATTGTAAAAAAATGTTATAATTAAAAACAAAAACAAAATGATGTTATTGTATATTATATAATAACATAATTTTTCTGCGTGTCCTTTTGAATAGTAATATGTTCAAAAAGACACGCAAGTTCATAAAATATGAAGGACTCTGACAACGTGTCCTACAATCACATAATACATGTGCTAGATTATTTACAATATATATATATATTACAATTATACATAATACCACAAAACAAACGCTAGCTTAATCGGGCTAGCAACCAATTAATGTCAGCACGTAGCTGTAACTATATATTGTTAGAACGTAGCTAAAGCTGGTTGTAACTATATATCTACGATATGATTAATAGATGTTCATCTTGTGATGTACATTTCCCTTTTTTTTAACAGTTTCAGCAGCTTTCAAGCAATTGAGGTAAATAACTTTTAATCAGTAAATACAACATTATTTAAAACCAGCAGCTATGTTTTTGCTTACATCTTGATCTGACGAATATATATAATTTAAAAAATTTAATAATTTTATAACTTATATAAGCTATTTTTTATAACTTCCATAGATCTTTTCCAAACAAGTTTCCTTGTTTTTTATAAAATGTCTTTTTTTTAAAACAATTTGATTAAAACATTTATCTAAATATTAATATAACAGTTAACGTTTAATTTTGTTTTAAAGTAGTTTCTAGGCTTTTTTTAAAGTTCGCATGGCTTTTCAAGCAAGGTCTGCAAGCAAAATAGAGTTGATAAATCTCTTTCAGCTTTCAAGGAGAATTGATGTTGACCTTTTTTCAATTTAACTTATTTTATTAGTAGTTTTAATGAATAAACGTTTTTCGTTGTATGTTTTTTGTTTTCTAATTTACTTAGCCTGTTTAGATTGTGGGAAGGTGAAAATGAGTAGTTTAGTTGGGTTCGCGTAAATTGGGTTTTACGCAACCGAATTTTGTGTCACGTTTTTTTTAAATTTTTTTTTTTTTTCGTGGTAGCGCTAGAAAAGCGTTTTGTTGTGGTGTTTCATTTTAGAAATCTATACAAGCATAGATTATTTTTGAAAAAAAGACATACTTAGTTAGATTTTTATGTGAAAATTACGTTTGGATGATATATTCACTTATATTCAAAATATACTTGCAGTTGTCACGTGAAATTGGTGTCGAAGGAGTGCTCAGATTTTTTACACATATTTTTATGCACCTTCTTCTTCTTTTTTTTTTCTTTCTGTTAATTCACCTTAAGGCCGAGAAGGCCACTACAGACAAGGAAGCTACTTAACTGTGGTTATAACTCTCTCTCTCAACTCTATAACTCCGAAACACGAACCATGACGAACAAGGCTGCTGCGCGGAGAAACAAGTTGAGCGCGGTACTACCAGGGACGTGGTGGGGATCGAACTCGGAACCTCTCGCTTATGAAGCGAGCGCTCTACCACTACATCACTACTGCATGGAACTTTGATTCATTTAGTTGCAAACCATAAGTTATTATTTGAATTAACAATCATAATAAGAATATAAAAAATGATCAAAGGCATTCATATTCAACATGGTATTATCTAACGAATTAAGTGATCCTCACAGTCAATTTCTCTATTCATGAACATTTTATATAGGTACATCGGAAAGCTGTCTAGATTTTGCAGTCTTTTGCAAAAGCTATGATTTTTAATGTTGCCGCAATAGCCTTTTTAATATCGAGTACCGGTGCTGTGAATTAATAATAGTAAATTAAAACTCAAGCTTGTATAAAAGGATTTATTCAGCAAATTCAAAAATATATTTTACATTAAAAAAAAAAATAGTTATCGAATAACAGCAGTAAGAAATAAGAATAAGCACTTAGTTAGCAAGAATATAGCCACCAGGTTTAAGTTTCTGATGGAAGTTTATTCTTATATAGTAATCTATCTGATACACAACCACCCAATCAGAAGATAAAAAATTAGTTGCCCAAGCTAGTTTTTATTATATACCAATTAGACATTTAATGATATTGATGTGTTTATAAATGACCAAGTTTGCCACGGTGAAGTTAATTTTTTATTATATTGTGCTTTGCAAGCACAAAACAAAGATGGTCCAACATCAAGCGCGAGTGAAGTAAGTTTTAACTTTTTCAAAGAGCTTCATTACCATTTATGATAAGTCTGAAAAAAAAACTTTTGTTCATCTGATTTTAGATTTAGGTACGAAATATGTTTACTTTGTTCGAGACAAGCTTGTTTTTAAGTTCAATATTTCAATTAAGCTTAGTATTGTATTAATTAAAAGTAAAAAATTTAAAATTCTGCTTTATAAATATTGTGTTGAAAATATTTAGAAATAGTAGACTTATTATTAGGTGGTTTGGTGTCATAATTTATTTTCTCAGTATAGTTATCAAGCTCTATATCTATATCATAGCTCTATATCGTAGATGATAATATTGATAAGGATCCTCGCTTATATACATTAGCATACTTTTCTTCTCTCTTTTTTTGATCGAACTAGAAATTGGAGCAACTTTAATGTTATGAAACGTTATGGATTGCTTTAATCTAATCTCTACGTCTTTTTCTTTTAAAAGATAATTTTCCAAAAAAAACTTTATAAATTTTAAATCCACGTTAGTTTTCATATCTTATTGAGTAACTAATGACACAACAACTGGTTGAAATAATATAATTTTAAACATCTTACTCAATGCAACTAAGGCATAATGATGACAAATTATGTCTGTTAGTTTTGCTGGAGATATATCCATATAATAATAAAGATATCTTGAAGTGTTTTTTGACATAATTTATGAACCTAATTACAAATTAGTACATTTGTTTTAGTATTATTACAAAAAATATGCTACTTTTAAAAGTAGCTGGAATGAATTATGTATTATATATTTCATTTTGCGCTGTGCTAACAACAAAAAGTATTGATCTTTATACATTACTGAAGCCATAATAGCTATTTCTATCGACTTAGTGTTTAAAGATATAATAATTATTATAACATTAAGTTAGATGTAACTTATGTTACTTTTAAATTATTGTTATAAAAATAAAAGAAAACAAATGTCAATTAAAGTTTACTACTGATATAAAAACGAAACGAGTATGAAAATGAAAGTAACTTGTTTATAAAGTTTACCGCCTCTACTTTTTATTTACGCATTCTGAATGGAATAAATTATTTTTTCAAGATGGCCGAATAAGTTTCGAGTATTTTAAAAAAAATGATACTAAATACCGAAAACAGTTTTTAGAATGGGGCTAAAAGTTATGACTGTTTATGCAGAAACGACTTTGGTAGAAAAATTAACACTACCATAGTTTATCTGAATCTAACGTGACATTATTGTTAAACATACTCATTTAGGTCTGGCATTGAAAATAATAACTCCAATTTTCATAAAAATAGTTGTTCATGGATAATTTTCCCAAATAATGTCTGATTATAAATGCCAAGTTACATTTATTGAAAACAAACACCAATACACGCTTTTATGAAAAAATCAAATCCACAGACTTATTTATAGCTGAGCCCCAAGGTACTTTATGTTGAAAATTACATCTTTTCTAAATAAAACTACGCTTGACGATTTTATATAGTCGCATAACTTTTACCAGATTATAATAGTCTAATATAATAATCTTTCCATACATACCAAATATGTCATACTTTTTGATGAAAAAACTTACATATATTGTAATTGAAAAAACTTATATTTTTGTACGGAAAAACGTGTACCATGCCTTAGTTGCATTGAGCAATGTTTTTTGCTGGAATATTTCCGATTATTTGTTTTTTTATGGCTACACGCGCGTGCATGTATTTTTAAAAAACGAGAATGTAAACATTTGCAAGTCATCTATATATTTCTGATGAGTCTTTATTGATAAAACAGCGTTAAATGGAAAACTGTTGTTAAGTGATTTTCTACTAATTTTATATATATATATATATATATATATATATATATATATATATATATATATATATATACATATATATATATACATATATATATATATATATATATATATACATATATATATATATATATATATATATATATACATATATATATATATATATATATATATATATATATATATATATATATATATATATATATATATATATATATATATATATATATATATATATATATATATATATATATATATATAGGAGTTTAACTGAGAAATAAAATTAATAAAATAAATCAAAAATGAGCAAAGCAACAAAGTCTAATTTGGGATTATTTTGATATTGATGAAAATAAACATTCAAACGCAATGTTTGCAAAATAAAAATATCAAGAGAAGGAACTTATCTTTTCATAGAGTTTGGATCCATAAGTCATGTAATTGCTGTTTTTAATTATAAAAAGACATTAAAAAGTAATGAGTCCCTGAAAAAAAAAATTTTTTTTTTATATTTATTGGTTGCAGATATGCCTATGTAACAACTTAGCCTTAAACATGCATTTTGATTTATGGAATAATTATTTTTAAACACAACATAAAAAAACTGTTCTCAAAACAATCAGGATCGGCCGATGGTTACTAAGACCGATGCCGATGCATCCTTACTATTTATAGCCCCGCAACCTTAAGCTAATGTATTTGCCAAGGTGGACATAAAAAATCGAAACTTTAATTCTCAAATATCGATTGTAATGTATTTTGAGGTTTTGCAATTTTGTTTAAATAAATTTAATAATTTAGAACTTTTTTAGAGTTAAGGTAAAATAGAGTATAAATAAAAAAAATATATATATATACATAACAGATTCTTTTATAAATATCTAAGAAACATCCAAGTTAAAAAAGACGTTGAATTTTTAAAGTTAAGTACAAATTTTATATCGCTTTACTTTTTGACGTGACCGTGTTTTTCCAATTCGGCTCTAAAATACAAAAATTAATATCTAAATATAAATTGGTTTAAAAAAATATAAATAAAATGGTTTTAAAAATAAAATAGACGCACTAAAACTGTGAATTATTTTTTAAAAACATCATAAAAATAAACAAATTAGCTAAAGGAATTTTTTTGTACAAAAAATTTTTTTTTTTCGATAATTCTAAAGTAAGATGTTATTTTTGTTGTTTTAAGATAATGTAATTATATACAGTGGCGGAATAAGACTTTTCGAGGGCCAGGGCTATTTTAAAGCAGGAGGCTCCTTTTATGTCATCAATCAAAGGCTCTATTTTCAAAGTATTTAAAAAAAAAAATCTTTTATTTTGAGTTAAGGCCCCTCTTAACCCAGCACTGATATTACAAAATAAATACAGTAACTCTTACAACTGGATTTTAAAAAAAAAAAACAAGTTAAATATTTTTAATAATTTTTATTTTAGATATATTGATGGCTATTTCCTAACACGTCTATCTTGATGGTAACAAGTTTAGAAATTCTTTAACTGAAATTGATAAACTAGCTTTACAACTGCTCTTAGTGCCAAATCAACTTTTTAGATATTTATTCTTGAAAACATAAAAAAAAAAAGTTAAAAACTGTACCATGGGTACAGATAGTACTTCTATATTTCTTTACTTCAACACTGATACTACTTCTATACTCTATACTTCATACTTCTATACTATCTGAACCCATGGTAACTAAGTTACTGTTAACATGGTAAGTAATTTTCTGTTGTTTTTTTTAATGTTAATTCACCTCCTAACTACAGTTGAGGAGGCTACTTTAACTGTGGTTACAGCCCTATATCAACTCTATAATCCTGAAGCACAAACATTGACAAAGCTGCTGCGCGGAGAAACAAGTTGAGCGTGGAGAAACAAGTCGGCCGCAGAGAAACAAGTTGAGCGCGGTACTACAAGGGAGGTGGTAGGGATCAAACTTGAAACTTCTCACTTATGAGGCGAGTGCTCTACCACTACACCATTACCAAATTTACCATGGTAAGTTTCTTTACTCATGGTAAGTAAGTTTAGTTCATAAGTACATATTAAAACTCACTCAAATAATCCTAAAATTTTAGACAATATTTTAAGATTATTTTCCAGGACTTACTCAATATGCAATGATTTATACTTAAAAAATAAGATAAATTTTATAAGTCAAATATTTAATAAAAATGAGTAGACCAAATGCCACATAAAATCGTAAACTAAATTAGAAAAAAACAGTCTATAAGGAACAATAAAATTCAATCTGATTATAATGCCCATCCAATAGTATCATTGCTATGGATTCCATTATTATCCCTGAAAATAAATAAAAATATTATAAGTCGGACAAAGGTGTTTTCAAATCAAATCCTTATTTTAAAACATTGTTATAATTTATTAACAAACGTTAACTGCCATACAAAAAGCGACCTTGAAATTATTTAATGAAATTCAACTGCTCAAAAAAAAATTAGGTGAAGCAAAGTTCAAATATAGGTTGATACTTAACAACATCTATAAAATTTAAATGAAGGTAATTATAATCATCCTGCAATAGCCAATCAGTTAGTAATGCTCAGAAGAAATAAATTGACAGAAGGAATAAATTCTTAAAGTGGAAGTAAAAAAATTTGCTTAAAAAGTCAGTGAAGCAGTAGAAATACAGAGACACCAATATTCTCCTTTAAATGGGAGAACATATCTTGATAATAACAGGTTTGTTAAATTTAAGTTTAAATGGAAGAAAAATTAAAAAAACTGGCTAATGCCAGTTAATTTTAATTTTTCTTAATCTTCAAAAGTTTTGTATATATATAAAAAAAAAATTTAACTTTGAATAGTGATAATTTGTTGCTCCTGGATAATATAAAGTAGATGGGAGAAAAACATTTTGATTTTTTTAGTGTCTTCTTTTGCCACCAAGGGGCCTTAGATCACCATACTTGTATATTTTTATGCTTTTGATCATTATTTAATTACTCAGTAATGGTTTATTTTCAAGTAGAAGACAGCAAAGGAAGGAAAAAGTAATTTTAACTTTTTCTTTTAATGATATTTAAAGCAACATTATTTTGCTATTCAAAGTAATAAAAGCACTTATAAGTACTTATAAAATTATAGGATAACTTTTTTTTTTGATTACTCAAATCTTTATTATATATTTCAAAAGCTCTGATCAACAATGTTAACAATCTATATGTTAAAACTAATTAAATATGCATTTTTTATATCAAATGGCTTTATCAGGATAATTTTCGGTAAAATTTGTTTCCAGTGTACCTAAAACTCTAAACAATATTTGGTAACTTTTTTTTTCCACCATAAATCCCAACTCTTCTTAAATTATGAATTCTCTTCAATCTCTCCTTTTCCTTCAATCCCTCCTCTTTAGTCACAAATACTACCAATCAAACACAAACAAAACAATTTAAAACAGTTTAGCAAAAGCAAACAAAAAAACACAAAATACTTTTTGTTCATTTTTTGTTCACCAAATCCTGTGGACTATTTATAACTTCTTATTTTAGTAATACCTATATTTATAGTAATTTAATTTGAAGTAAATGATAAAATTAAACTATTACCAATGTAAAAGGTTTTAGTCTAAGAAGTTTTTCTTGACACTTGAACAGAGATTTTCAATATAATCTCACTGTTCCACATTGAAATGAACTTTGAAATGACAACACATCTCTCAATAAATTTTGTCATAACCCATTTGAAATTATCTATTGTTATTAAAATTATATTAGCCATAAAAGCATCTAAAATGCACCACAGATACCTAGGCACACAGTGCTCTAATATTATATTATATAGGCACTTTTTTTATTATATGAAAAATTTAAATTTAGTAACAAAATTTAATGGTTTTCAATATTTTTCTAAATATCATCCTAAGCATTGTCAAGTTAAGAGAGATTTTTGAAAAGGTTTCTGGATAGTCCCTTATTTCATGTCAAACAGCGTATACATGTATCTAAATACTTTCAAGTATTAAAATTTTTTAATTTTTTAAAGTTATTTCTAGTACACTTTACTCAGTGTATTTCTGATCTATTATGAGAAAAAATAAATGGTTTACCAAAACATTGAATGCCTAAATTATGAATAAGAAATATTTTAAATATACTTACAAACTATGAATAAAAAATATTTATAACATATTCACAAACATATATGTTTAATGGTTCATCAAAATGTTCACAAAGCATTATTAATTTTTATTATATAATTTAAAATTTACTAAAAATTTAGACAAATTTAGACATTAAAAACCAATATGAGTAACTTTTAAATCTTAAGTAAACACCTTAGTTGTTGAGAAAAGTCATCTTCAATATTATCATCATCCCAATCATCTTCCCAGACATGAAGATCTTCTGTATTTTCATTCTTCTCAGTCCAATCTATAATCAAAAGCTTTATATATGTACAAAAACAATAAGTTAGACATTGATGTTTCCATTTCATCAATCTCAAACAGAAAAGCTATATAAATAGTAGAACTGTTGTAAAAAATAATATTTGATTATATATAATTTATCATAAACATGAGAAAAAGTGCTCACTAGAGGCTTATTATTGGACTAGTGTTAGATTTAATTTTCCCCCTTGGAATCAAGCATTTTATCAATCTTTCATTGTACTATTAGCCAATATACTTGTGGCAGCAATTAGGTGAAATCACTCTAAACTTTTGTGTCTATCTTTGTAATTATAAATAAAATTTACCAACTTTTACAGATCCTTTATATATTGTGCAACATTTACACGACTTGTGGGGTTTGAAACAAAAATGTTTTTTTACAGGTTTTTTAAAAAAAATATTAAACTAAGGAACAATATTAGGTAAATAACCTGTATTTCAACAAACAAAAGGTAAGATTGAGCTAACCCTTTCTTTTTTGGAATTTATCACATTCCAAATCATAAATTTGATAAATAAACCATTGTCACAAATATCAACCTTTTAACAAAGATGAAAAATAGATACAAACTATATAGCAAACTTACTTAATAATACTCACTAACTAAAGTCACACTTTTAATATTGAATATTATTTTGGATTTTAGGATGTAAACAATGTACATAATGTCAATTTGCATCAACAAAAGATGTAAAAAGTACATAATTCAAGTCTCATGCAACATTCATTTTGAAATGTTTTGTTATTGTAATAGTAACAGAATGTTGATAAAAATTAGCATTGAATTATTTGTGTTGACCAATGGCAGATGGATTATAGTAAAATAATGTTTTATAAACTTCGTTTCTGAATCAGCACTAACAAGTAGTTGTTACAACATTGTATAGGTAATTTACATTGTATAGTAGGGTGGTCTATTCACTATTTATTCAAATAAAATGTTTAAAATTTTATTTAACTATACCCATATTTGACATTACCTCTATTTCTAATTTTACTTTTACTTTATCACTCATTGTTCTATTGTTTAAGATTAGTAAATTATAATTGTACGTGTTAGATGTCATGTAAAGAAGCGTGTTAAAATTCACTCATTTTTTTATGATTATTTTTAAGGGTTATTTTAATGACTATTGTAGTTAAAGAATTGTCATGGGAGTTTTTATTTGTATATATATACAAGATTTTATGTAATGAACGTGGTAGAATCAACTATCAGATAGTTGTATTCAATCGCAATAATGCAGCACTCACAATGTTGTGAGTGTTTTGAATGCATATTGCAATAATAATATTGAAACATGCATACTTTAAATATGTTTTGATTGTTAATGTTAAAGTTTAACACATTTTAGAATTGTTTGAATGTTTGTGTATTGATTTGTTGGCACTTGATATTTACATTCACAAGAGAACATGACGTTAATTTATTTTTTGTAAATGCTGATTACAAATAATTTTTTATACTTATTCTTTAGTTTGCATAATGAACTTGAAGAAAAACTTTATCAATACCAGAAGTGACTTAGAACACTCAGTATTTGGCCAATCCTGTAAATTTCCATAGAGTCAATTGTCTACAAAAGCAGAAGTCTTTAAGCATTATCAATTCATTGCAAAAACTTTCTCACAATCCTTAGACTCTGAAAAAACATTAATCAGAGACGTAAATAAGATAGTAGCTGATGATTCGGTAAGACTTTGTATACATTTACATGCTGTTAAGACTTTGTTTACATTTACATTAGTTTGTTTTCATTTTAAAAATGCGCCAAAAAACTTTTATCTTAACTTAAGAAACTTTTATCTTAAATAAATAAACTTAAACAAAATTTATTTTGAAAAAAGAAAAGAAGTCTTTGTAGAAGAAAATAATGAAAAATAAAAAAAACTTAACTGAAACTAAAATAAAAAAAACCGAAAAAATACTTGACTAAAATAAATAATAAACTATAACGCTAAATTAAGTTTATAATTACGTTTGGAACTTTTAAACTTTTATCATTGCTAATGTTTTTATAATATTATACGAAACTCTTTAAAAAAAAGTAACAACTTACTTCTAATGATTGTTTAATAAATACGCGCATTTAACAAAAAAAGATTCTTAACAATTCTTCGTAGTAAAAACAAAAGAAAAAATAACTAAATTGTTTCTTTTGTGAGAAATACGTCAACGAAAAACGTTTACATTTTCTATGAACGACGTTTATAGAATAAATTATAGAATTAGTTTATAAGCGTTTATAATCATAAAATATGCATAACTTTATAAATTAAAAAAATAAATATATTATATAGGCATATTAATATATATGTATATATATTAAATATAAAATAATAAGTTAAATATAAAATAATCATGTAAGTTTTTTTTTAAGTTTCCTCATAGCTTAGATACTTTTTTTTTTGGCGCATTTTTAAAATGTAAACAAAGCATTTTAACAGCCACGGTCAAGCTTTCAAAATGATTTAAAAATAAAAACTGTTTGTGTGGTCATACTATCGCGTGAAATCGCACACCTTCCTGTCCAAGCCTGTGATTCAGAAGACAGCTCACATAGTGGATATGATCCCAAATATCGCAATGTATTTCAATACAAAGAACTCTGTCAAATTATGTAACGAATGGGAGTTAGCAACCGAGATGCATGCAAAATCGTTAACACTTGCTTAAAAGATATATCATTCAATTCACTACTTATTAATTAAGATATATCATTCAATTCACTACATATTAGATCCAGAAAAATTAGGAAGACAAAGAAACCTGTGGGGACAAAAAGATGTCAAAGAACATGCAAAACTAGCCACAGGAATCATTGGAATCGGTTTTGATGGCCGTATAGACAAAACCCTAAGGTTATTGGAACAAGATGATGGTAAAGTTAGCAGGGCCACTTCCATCAAAGAATATCATTATGTTATCTGCTCATATCCTAACAGCGCCTTCTTTGATCACATTTGTCCACAAAGTGGTAAAGCAATTGATGTTGCAAAATAAATTATTTTAGTTTTAAATGACAGAAATTCTCTTGTGACTTTACAAAGTGTTGTTAGTGATGGAACCAATGTAAACACGGGCTGGAAAAATGGTATTATTTGTTTACTTGAAACTCGTACTAGCAAACCTCTTCAATGGTGTATTTGTTTGCTTCATTTTAATGAGCTGCCTCTCAGAGCAATTTTCACTGAACTTGATGGTAGTACATCTGGTCCTACTGTATTCAAAGGTATTCTTGGTGAACAACTACCTTTGGATGTTCATTTTCTACCGATAGTTGACTTTGCCATTGTAAATGGAGTAACTATTAAAAAGTTTGATGACGTCATTCACAATCTCAGTAAAGATCAGAAATAATTACTTAAAGCATGCAATGCTGTTATCCGAGGATTCTAAAATTTGGATGTAGAAACGAAGAAGTATTTCACAAATACCCCTCCCGGAAATCTCAATCATGCCAGGTGACTCACATTTGCCAATTGCCTGCTTTGGTTATACATTTCGACCATAAAACCCATGATAAGTCTGATAAAAATTGTTGATTACATCATCAAAGTTTACTGTTGGTTTTTAATCAAGAAAAATTGGAAATGCGTTGAAGGAGCACGAAATTTTTTCATGATTATGAAATGTATTTGTACTCATAATCATCCTGATACAATAGCAATCGCCCAGGAAGTATTTTAAAGAAACTGTTATTTCGCTCATCCTGAAAGTGTTTTGTCAGCCATCAAAGATGAAGACAAGAAAAAAGCGGTCGATGCAGCAAAGAAAATTATTGCATGTAGAAGAGAAGATAATACTGGTGGGGTACATGTTTTCTCTCTAAAAAAAATTTCTCTCAATTTGCATGCTTCCTCATATTTAGAAATGATCGACTGGTCAAATGTTGATATCTCTCCTCCTCCAATTTATCTGAAGTGAACAATGAAGACCTCTTAATCAATGTTACAAATGGCACTCTTCAAGTTCCTGATATTCCATGCCATTCTCAAAATCTTGAACATCTGGTCATAGAAGTATCTAGAGTATCCAAGATTGTCACAACCTATGAAAAATGTCATGGAATGCTTGTTTCCGCTTCAAACTAGAAACTTAAATATCCAAAATTCGACAGTAAAAAGGACTTTATATAAGGATTTTGCATTTTCACATTCATTTTTAGTATACAAATGTAGCTTTTATTCTTTACATGGTGTTTTTACTTATTTTCAGGTGATATGTAGGCAAATAACAGTGGATCTCATACCCATATAATGTAAGCAAAAGTTGCCCCCTTTAAACTAAATTCAAAAAGGCTAATATTTTTCAGGTAGTCATATTACATGGTGTAGCAACTTTTCCCACTAGAAACGATGCAAAAATCAGAAAAATTTAAAATAAAATATGACCCACCCTATTGTATAGGTAATTTACATTGTATAGGTGTTTATGTATTGTAGCAGTGTTAGTCTATCTAATAATCAAATGAAAATATTAGTTAGAACAGTCATTTTCATGCACCAAGGTTAGCTTTGTTTGAATACATATTTTTGTTTTAACGTCATACTAGGACTTAAAATATAAAATTATTTTATCAACTATTTTAGTTAAATAGAATAGAAATTTAAGGTCAGGTCAACTAAATAGTATGAAAATTCCAGGTCAGGTCAGGTTCATGAGCAGGTGATTGAGATAATCACCCTGCTACTGGTATTGTGTAGGTACTACCTGCCCCATATCTCTTTCACCTCATACTCCTTCTTCACACTCACCCTATCATCGCATTGTTTTCTACTACCCTAAGATGATTGGGATTTTTTCATGATTTTCTATGTGATGGTCCTTGGACTAATGTATTTTTTCTTCTCACTGTTAAATACACCTCCTATATAAACCTCCTGGATCCAGATAGGTATGGAACCTTTTATTCCTTCTTGTCAGTTCTAAGTTCTCATTCAATTCCATGGTTTTCACCTTGTAAAATATATATATCTATTAGTATTCATTTTTTCCAAAAGAACAACTCTTGAAAACAAATAACTTTTTATTATTGCAAAAATAAATGTAAAAAGGTACTGTCTGATGCTAAGCTCCAAAGAGGGCCGTGTGGTCCTAGAGGCCATGCAGGATTCTTGCATGGGTACTTTGTTTTTATCTAAATATGGGTTTTTTACCAATTTTTACCTTTTTTCAAATTTTGAAGAAAAACCAAGAATATATTTATATTTACTAAATTTATGTTTGTTCTGTATAAACATTTTCATGGGCTTTTTTGATACTTAGATAAAAAAGCTAATGGATAAAATAAAATTGATTATGTTTTAGTTTTTTAAGTTTTACACTGTGATTTACAATGATATCATATCATAAATACATTATAAAAACAATCGCCAGTAAACAATTATTTTTCTGATAAATATTCTAGCATCCTAACATTTTCTAGAAAAATTGTTGAATTTGACCAAATTTTTTAAACTCTCTATTAATATATATTTAGATTGCTTTTTTATTAAAACAATTTATTATTTTATAAACAATATTTTGTCACGTTTCTGATAATTATCATATTTAAAAAGTTCCTTTGTTACTTTTCTTCTTTGTGAAACATTTTTTTCTAATTTAAAAAGTTTAAAAGATGCACTGAAGTAGCTCCAAGCAAGAAAGAAATATATATATATATATATATATATATATATATATATATATATATATATATATATATATATATATATATATATATATATATATATATATATATATATATATATATATATATATATATATATATAATACATCAATATCATTATATCTTAAGCATCTTCTTTTCTTACAAAATTATTTTCTAAGCAAAATTATACCAAATTTATACTAAAATTATACCTTCTGTTGGAAACTCTTCAAAATCATCATCTTCTTCTAGGGCTCCAAGATCAAACTTCTTTTCATTATCTTTTAAATCTTTCTTCTGCTTTGAATCTTTACCAGATGACATAATTATAATTACTTTAAAACCAAGGTAAAAAATGCAAGTATTTAAAAAGTAATTTTAATGATTTATTTTTAAGGTTTCAAATTATTTATACTGAAATAAACATAAAACTTTATTATTTCTAGTTTTATGATTTTATTAAAAAACTCTTTAAAAAATTAACACAATAAAATGTTAATTTTAGTGTTTAGAAAAAAATTAAATTATTTCTATAAATTAAATTAAATTATTAAACTATTGTCACTAACAGTATTTTAGCTAATATAAAATCATTATAAAAAATAATCATGCATATTTTCAAGCACTAATATGTATTTCTATTTAACAATGCGCATATAAATTAAGAACCTAGTATATCTATTATCAAACAATCCATTTCATACAACGAGTGTCCTTATGTGTTTTTAAGCAGCCTACACAGCAATATCGCACACCACATGTTACACATGTATAGCTTGAAATAAAACCACACACAGAACAAAAATGACGCTCTGGCAATTTTGATTTTGGTGCCACTGCATTGAAATAATCTGGTGTGTTTTCTTTTCTTTCAGACTGGGCTTCTTCTAAAAGGGCTGGAAATGAACGCTTGGCTTTATGTTTAAATATGTCCCCAAGTTTAAGCTTACGCTTTTTTTTTGATTCCATACTATCACTAAAAGATGGTAATTTAGTTTTTGCAACATATAAATTCATTTGTTGGTGAGGATCTTCATGAAAATTGTCATTTTCCAGAGATGCTAATTGTCTTTTTTGTCTTTTAATTCTTGTTTCATGATCAATAACACGATTTTTGCTTAGATCTTTAATTCTGGAAGAACCACGTTTTTCTGACATTCCCATTACGGTTGGTTAAAAAATTTTTTCCATATTTTTTATGCAGAATGATTAATTTTCTAAATGACCAATCTATCTTATTATTTGGCCTTCCTAATTATTAAATATTTTAATCATGTCTAGCTTTTATAGATGAATCAAACAAATATATCATAGATAAAAATAACTATTTAACTCATAAAAATGTATTAAAAATTCTTTTTATATAAAAAATGCAATGTATTAACAAATTAACGTACTTAAACAGTTTTGAGGGATTAAGATATTCAATATATTCAATTATAGTAAAAAAAATTAAATATAAACTAATTAGTATCTATATATAGCTCTGCAGAATAAAAAAAGTGATTGACAGCTTTTTTAAAAGAATAATTTTTTTGTTTAAATTATATTGAAATTCAGTCTTATTAGCAGAACTTTCTTTTTTTTTTCAATTATTTTTATTATTATAACTTTTAAAAGTATTTAACTTCACTGTTATCAAAATAGAAAAACGCTTTTATTACAAGAAGTTGTTAGCAAGATAATACACATCAATCTTTGCTTTATTTCTCCGTCAATTTATTAAAATATATATATATATATATATATATATATATATATATATATATATATATATATATATATATATATATATATATTTAATAAATTGACGGAGAAATAATATATATATATATATAAAATAATATATATTATATATAAAATAATATATATATATATATATATATATATATATATATATATATATATATATATATATATATATATATATATATATATATATATATATATATATATATATATATATATATATATATATATATATATATATATAAACATAAAAACATGAATGTTTGATAATTTATTTAACACATTCAATACTTAAACTTAGTTCATTTAACAAACTAAAATTAACATGGTTACAATCATTATTTTCTTCTTAAGTTAATTTTTAGTTCTGGGGATTCAAACTTTTCAATCACTAATGCGATTGCTACCTCATCTACATTTTCATACGAAATGGTATGGCAATGGGAAAGCGTTGAAACCGGTGTCACGGTGAAGGGGGAGGGGGGAAGGTCTTCAAAAAGGTACGAAAGCGTATGAGGAGGAGGAGGGGGGGGGGGGTCTTACACGAGATCAATAATATTCAATATTACTGATCTCGTGTAAGACTCGTTTTTTACGGACTTAATAAAGAAGGGTGTCTGAAAAAAACCTCAGGCTTAAGTATAGTTTATTTTTATTTGATCGTCATTAAAACAAAATAAAGTACAATATGACTTGACCGGAAATCAAACTCCGGTCTCCGCCGTCGAAGTATATACCATTAACCTCTCGGCCAAGCACACACATCATTGTCGTGGAATTTAACTTTATTAAAATAATATTTTTAAATTGGGATCCTGTGCCGCAAACGAAGGACTTTGGGGTCGTATAAAGTATCTAAGGTACCTCCTCCACCTTTTTTTTTTTCAATAAACTTTTTTATTGAAAAATAAAAAGAGGGTATTTGAAAAACGAACGTACTTTTTAAGGAGTGGGGACTTAAAAGTATGCATGTAAACAGGGGGAGGGGGTGTCAAATTTTAAAATTTTAAGCGTACGTACTTTATGGACGACCCCTTACTTAACGACTACTATCGATCTAACGCGATACCGGTACGATTCACCGTTCATAGGTCGGCGTCATGAAATAATTAAGAATTGTTTTGATTCATATTCTGCCATTATGGAGGACAACTAAGCCAACGGAACTAAATTTCTTATTATTATATTCATAACATTGTATAGTATATATTTGAAGAGTACACGGGAAAAAACGGAGTCACATTTAAAAAGTTGTGAGAAAGAATATATTAATCACTTATTAAAGTTTTCATATAAAGCATAGAAGTAAATTAGAAAAAATTATTTCTTGATTAGTTTATCTGAAGTTTACATTTTTAATAAAATATTTGTTACTTTTATTAAAAAAATTTTTTTCCTAACTTAATACAAAGACTTTTATAAATGATTAATATACACTTTCTAAAACTTTTTAAATGCAACTCTGCCGTTTTTTCCCGTGTACTCTTTGTTTGTTTATATATTTCTATACAGTGCCCAGTGGGACAGAGTGTGCCAAAATACCAAAAAATCAATATCGGCATTGCACGGTGAAAAATTATCATAATGGAGAAGACACGTTCATTAGAGAAAATATCTAGTTAAAAAAACATTAAATATTAATTTAAGCGTAATTTTATGCGGTTATTTACACGTTAATTTGACAAGTGTTCCAAAACGCTATTTTGCATTTTTTTTTATCAACTTTCTTACGCTACTATTGTTTTAAATAAACTTTATTGACTTTCATTTTAAACTATATCATTTTAATTAAAAATGTTTTTTTCGCTCAGGCTTTTAAAAATAATTTAACGTAAATGCAATCTTTAGTTTTTATGCATCGAAAACAGACAGTTTTTGATATTTTTTTGCTACAAACCTTTACTATTAGGTATCAGATAAACTATCCTCCAATATCCTCCAAATATTTGACTATGTAAATCTTATGCTAAACGTATGTAAATAGCCATGCATCATAAATATTTTGCAACTTTTTGCAATAAAAAAAGTTATAACAAAAGATTGGTCTTCGGTTAATGGTCAATTGATGAGAAATACTAAACATGTAAAAAAGATGTTTTGTACACAAAGAATACCTACAAAATCTTTCATTACTGTTATAATATATAATTTTTGTAAATATAAATCTAAAAAAGTTATTTTATGACAAATACATGCATCGAAAAGTAATATTTTAAATATTACTTTTCGATGTATATTTCGATAAAAGTTGTCTTGTTCATTAAAAATATTTCGTATTTTTTACCAAAATAATTAATTTTTTTAATATTTTTTTTTTATATTATATAATTACAAGTTTATTACTTTTTTTATGCATTTTATATATAAATATAGCTATTCTAATAAAAAAAACTATGAAAATAATTTTGGCACAAAAAACTCGATTTTGTCCCACTGTGCAGTGGCGGATCCAGGTCATTGTCCTAGGAGGAAGCAGGAGGGGGAGGGGGTTAAGGGGGGTTATTTGAAAACAAAAAAATCCGCCTTTTTTTTTCTTCGGGTAAACCACTTATTATTTGATTATTTAGAATATTTTTAGAAAAGTTTCCTAATAAATATATTGAATGTATCTGTATATAAATATCTTGAAAAAATCAAACGTTGAAAATAAATATTTAGTCTGTAATAGGGGACGAATTGATATTGTTGAGGGCCCTAGGCAGAATAAATTTTGGGGGCCCTAAACACTACTAAATATCACAATTTTTTTCCACGATACCGCATTTAAAAATTGAGCCCGCTAAAATCATGGTACATAGGCTGCAGTATTGCCTGTCATAGGTAAGTCTGGTCTCGTCTGTAATGTGCAACAAAAAACAAAATAATATCTTTAGTATATTCTTTTTAATAAAGACTTTTATAAACTTAACAAACTACTATATAAAATTGAGCTTTCTAGTTTTCGAAGATGCAAAACTATCAATAATCTTTTCGACATTTATAATGCAATCTCTATGGATATGCATCATAGGTAAGCCATTTAATCGTTCTTGTCCTATATTAGATCTTAACCAAGTTTCAAGTCTTTTTAAAACCGAGCAATTCCATTCTCCCAAAGCAACGCTAACAGGAAGGGTGCAAAATAGTAGCAAAATACATTTAATTAAAGTGAAGATATTAGCATCACATTGCTTGTATGCTTCCAGTGCAGATTCAGGTAGGTCTTGTTGCTTTTTGATTGTGTCTTTCCATTTTAGCTCCCAAAATTCAAATTCTGAAGAAACTTTCATTAATTCGACATTCTCATCAACAGTATTTATGTTGGGCAGCCCTTTCATAAAACTCAGTATATTAGTTATAGATGCTGTTAACTCTGTCTTTGTTTTATTTATAAATTTTTAGGTATTGGTACATTTAAATCAAAAGAGTTCAAGGTTTCATCAGAAAATCTTAATTGTAAATGTAGGAGTATGCTATCAAGTAACGGTAAATAAACATTGACTCTATAGTAAGTTAGAGGATCATTGGTATTGAAGTTTGCGCGATTAGTTTGTTTTCCTGTAATTCGTGGAATCTTGATTTTTAAACCTAAGTCATCTAGTAACTTTGATGCAGTCATAAATATAGCATTAAAGTTTTCTTCGTTCTGTCGTCTTTTATTTAATATCTTTATGGTATGTTTAAAAACAGTTTTTGCATATTCCTTATCCCATTTTTTTTTTTGAATAGCCTCACTTAAAAAGACTGTGATATTTAACACATTGGCTAATGAACAAAGTGTTATTACAAATAAGGGCTCAGATATTGCATTTTTTAGTAATGCGGCCTTTATAAAAGAATCCCGTTCATTCCACTGAGATATCAAATCAAGTGTTTCTACTATATTTATTAAACAAGATTTACAACTTAACACAGAATCATGCCGTTTAATCCATCTCGTTTCGCATAATCTTGTAAGCATTCTTTTATTTATATATTTAAGAACGTTACTTTGCTTCGGCGAAGCTTTAAAAAATGATATTACTTCTTTCATTGTGCCAATTGTATTTCTTACAGCTCGCACAGGCGAACATTAGGAAATTGATAAGTTTAAAGCATGGTTGTAACATGGACTTTTTATTGGGTTTCGTAGGATCTTCTGTAATATCGTGACTGCTCCATTGTTTTCACCTAACATAAGGCTGCATCCATCAGTGCCTATACCAACACAATTCTTTAAATTGAAGCCAAATTTTGTCAAAGTTTGCAACTGTGTTTGCTAGCATTTCTCCAGTTAATACAGGTTCATAAGTAAAATTAGAATAACTTTCAGTATGGCAGTTTACAAAACCAATAAAATCTTTACGGATTTCACAGGTATTAACATCATTATATCTTAATACGACTGCCATTTGAGATCTATGACTGGTATCCGTTGTTTCATCAAATATAACGCTATAAAATTTTCCTTTAAAAATTCTTGTTTTAATTAAGTCCTGAATTTGTTGAGCGCATATTTCAATTATTTCATTTTGAATACTTTTACTTATGTATGTTGCTTTAGAATTACAGTTATTTAAATGGTGTTTCAAAATTGTTACCAGCGCTCACTCGAAAGCGAAGCAATTCCCGAAGATTGCCATTATTAATTACTAAAGAGTTTTGATTAATTTCAAAGATCTGCCCATCATCGCAATGACCTCGCAGCGCAATATTCTGTCGACTAAGAAATATTATAGATTCAATTGTAAGCTTTAATTGTTCTCGATTTTTTTAAGCCTGTTTAAGTCTTCCTTCGCTAACTAAATTACGTACATCTGTACGGACGTTCATATGTTCTGATGAAATCTGATGCTGTCAACATAGCAACTTTGTGATACGTATTGTAATCATGTAATTGTAAGTCTCCATCCTTACCCAAAAGTTTTGAATAAATTTTAAGAGGTAAAGTAACTATCTTGAGTAATTGCACTTGACTGTGTGTTCCCTCAACTTTTTCAAAATGAAAGCAATACTTACAAAAAAGTTCCATAAAGGCATTCTGAAATCATTATCCACGGAAATTTATGTATATGTTTCTCGGACAAAAAGCAATTAACATCCTTACCCTTCTTTAAATGCACAGAAATGGATATTTGTAATTTGGACCAGGAAATCAATTGCATTTTAATATTCGGTATTTATCTTATTCAGTTACCTGACGTGTTAAAAATGACCCAATGTCTATAGGCAAACAGCTATCATCTTTTGTTGCGGGTATTGAATCCTCTTTATTAATTTCTGCGTTACTTTTACTTGTAAAATTAGCAGCTTCCATACCAAGTCCAGGTTCTGGAGAAAAAGGACTAAGTTTCATTGCAATTTAATCATTTTCAGCCCCGCCAATAAATGCACAATTAAATCGTTCGGATGATGACACCGAAGATAAAGGCAAAACGATAGGACCAGCGTGGTTCTGTATTGGTAGAATTTTAATTCTTTTGACAAAGTAGTTTTCTAGAGAGCTTGTCCTCTTTATCCTGTTGGTCATTGTAGCTAATAAAAATAATTTCATTATAAATATTAAAAATCGTTTGTCATTTATTTATTTAAAATAGTAACAAACACACTTTTGTTTTCTAAATAAGAAACTAATTCGTAAGAAGTTCATTCAGTGACTATATAAAAAAAAGTTCTTCGTATCTTACTTAAATACAACTTGAAGTGTATATAAGTGTAATATAAATTGAAGTGTTGCAGCTTCAATTGTTGAACAGTAAATACTTTTTTATAGAAATTTTAAATGCCAAAAACGACATCGCGTACATAAATTATACTACAAATTAAAATTAAATTAATAAAAAAAAAATTTACCATTAAAATCAAATCTATATTTTTTTTTTCGTAAGTTTTTAGAAACAGTTTCAAAAATTTTTCAAAATAGGACAACAGTAATTTTACTCTTTTTTATTGTTATCTAATTATATAATAGAATGAAATAATAATGATTACTAAGCTTCGGCGTCCCGAAACGTTATTCACGAAATGAATCGGGAATCACGTTATCCCGGTTGGAATGTTACGGTAAAAATGAATCAAGACAAAAAATTTTAAAGTGCGGTAACGTCTTGGTTCAATCGGGACAAGGTTGGTGCGGTAACGGCTCAAACCGCACGTCCCGGTTCATTTCCCAATTGGGAAACCGCACCAACCAAGATCAAACCGCACCAGTATTTTTTGTTTAATACCGTGACATAACGTGACGTTCCGTAACGTTACCGCACTTTTCCAAAAATGTTATTTTATAAATTTTTAACATAAAATGCGCGTTAAAGGCAATTGTTATTTAACAAATTATGCTTTAAAACGAATGTAGATTACGCACCCGTCCGTTGGTTACTGCCCGGGCAGCATTATCAAATGACGGGTTAAAAAAAAAGTCCCGAAACGTCACGGTTTGTCACCTTATTCTACGTTATGTCACGGTAGTCTTGGTTCATAACCGCACCAAATTTTCGAGTGCGGTTGTTCAATCGGAGCGTCACGTTATTCCCGGAACGTAGCATTTCAATCGGGACAATTTTTTTATAAGTGCGGTAACGTCTTGATTCAATCGGGACAAAAGTTGCTGTAACGTAACGTCACGTTACGTTATTTTTTTGAACCGGGACGCCGAAGCTTAATGATAACATTAAAATGTTCCGAGACTTCCATCGTTTTTCTTCGACACCGTGAAAATGTTAAAAAGGCAACAATAGATTTTTTTTGTAATGCCATGAAATAGTTTTTATTTTGCTTTAGTTTTAGTTTTTGTTTTAGTTTAAAAATAGTAAATAGTCAGCTGCAAACAATTTTTTTTTATTCTGTTATTTCTTTTACAAATTTTATTACAATATTATTTTGACATTTCTTAGGGAGGGGAGGGGGTAGTAAGGAGGGTACTCCTTACCCCTCCCCCCCTTCCTTTGTATCCGCCACTGTTTCTATATATTAAAAAATGGAAAATAAATCAATATTTTTTATGTGATTAATGTATTTTTTCTTTTCAAATTAAAGTCCCACATATATAAATAAAGAAATATTTGGAACAGGAAAAAATGTTATAATATGGTGAACTTTTGTGCTGTATTTGGGTGTTCAAATCATTCTAATCGTGAAAAAAGTAAACATTTTTTTCGTTTACCAAAGGTAGTTTGCAACCAAGGGAAAAATTTATCAAAAGAGCGTAGAGATAAATAGATAAATGCCATAAACAGAGTTGGTTGTAATTCTGAAGACCTTCACACTTGAATCTGCAGCGACCATTTTATTACAGGTATAATTTTGACCTTTGATTTATTTTTATAACTTTGAATATAAAATGCCATTACATTTTTAACGTTTTCTTTTTTTTTATATTTAGAAAAACCTTCTTCACTTGTTTTAAAGAATGAGGATCATTCCATCATTAAATCTAGGGCACAAAAAGTTTAATTTTGGAGTTCAACATTCTAAAGAAAGTTACTTACGACACAAAAATCGTTCATTGTTATCAAGTCAAAATATATTTAAGGCTTGTATTAGCAGTATCCTTGATTTAGGCAATTCTGAAGATGCATTTGAAAACGATTTTATAGATTTCCAAATAAATAAAACTTCAACAAATAATGAAGCGAATATTTCTGAAAGTGTCACAGCTTGATAACGAAAACTTAGTAGATGTTAATGTTCAAACAGATGTAACTGTCAAAAATATAAATCAAATAGAAAGAGAGCTTATATATAAAAACAAGCTAGTTTATGATTTGCGTGCAAATTTAGTAAAACTTCGTGTGGGAACTATTTAATGGCTTGATACAGATTCAAAAGTAACTTTTTACACTGGATTACCAATTTTGAAAATTTTATGTTGTTTGTTTAACTTTTTGAAGCCTATTGTCAACAAAAATGAAAACTCAGTTTTATCTACTTTGAAGAATTTTGTTTAACACTAATGAGATTACGACTAAATCTATCTATCAGAGACCTTTGTATATAGATTTAATATTTCAAAATCAACTTTTTCATAATTATTTTTAAGGCGGACTGATACTATGTACTTCAGATTGAAACATTTAATTAAATGGCCTGATCGCAATGAACTTATTGCAACTATGCCATTATGTTTCCGAAAATATTTTCAAACAAAAGTGGCTGTAATAATCGATTCTTAAAAACATTCATAAATAAACCATCTAATATACACGCAAGAGCAACAACTTGGTCTCAATACAAACATTATAATACATATTATAAGTATTATAATTTTTGTATTATGCCATACTTATCTACAAAAGATTCTGGATAATGCATACTACAAAAAATTGTTATTGTTTGTTCTTCTTTAATAAATATGTGTGATTCAATTATTCCAGTGGAATACTTAGAAACATTTAAAGGAATTGAATTGTTGAGTAAAACTAAAATTTATAATCAAAAATATATAATTTTTATTAAAATACAATGCATATTTCAAAGTTATAACTTATTTTTTGCAGTAATCATGCTCATTAAAAAGTTTATTTTCTTTTTTAAAGTAGTTGTGCTCTATTAATATAAGTTGATTTTTATCTGGTATTTCTTTGTTATCTGGTATTTCTTTGTTATAATGATTTTTCTTGCTGTAAAACTTATCAAATAGTTCATGTAAAATACATTCTTCAAAAATTTTTTTACATTTTGTTATATTTTTCTCCATAAATTCATAACCCGTTTATATCCTTTCACAATTCCTTTGATGTCCAAATATAAAAGTCACAATAGTTACTTGATGAAGCATATGGTTGACACTAAACTTGATAGTAATATTTATGTGATTTTTTGAGAGCTACATAACCCTCATTATTCTCGAGAAATTTTAATAACTCAATAAATCACTGATGTATTTATCTCAACACTATAGGGACACTTTATCTCTAAACAACCATTTTCGTAGCAATCACAATTAACAATTGCATCTGGCGATGCACCGAGGAAAGATCGTTGAACTGAAATAAAAAAACCACAATTTCTTATTGAAAAATTAGAGTGTTTTTTTATTCATGGTTGTTGAATACAAAACAAATGCTTCTTTTTTGTGGTTATGTCCCCATTTTGTTGCTACCGTGCAAAAGTTTCCTTGAATGGGATAACAAATTTGCATAATCAAACTGATTGGTGGTTGGGTGATATTAGGACAGCATACATTGCCAAATTTTAAAACAATGATACGACCTGCTCTAAAAGTAAAAAATAGTTCACAATTTCACGATATGTAATATTTGATAATTATCTATATTGTCATAGAAATCTTCATTTTTAAGAAAATGCGGGTCAATATGACCTATAAAACTAATTTTTTTAAAAATATCTTTGCTTTGCAATTGTTATCAAGCTTAGACAAATACTCACTTTCTGTTGACATAGCAGATATATTTGCTTATGTTTTTTTTTTACGATCGTTTGTCCTCCATAAAGGCCTCCATTAATTTATTCCCGTATAACTAGAATAAATTAATGACGAGTAGGAATGCGAATACTTCAATGACCACATGTAGAGAGTATAAAGAGCCATTCTATTTTTAGGGGGTTTAAATGCCTAAAGTGGTGTCTAAAAGCCGAATTCTAAAACGCCGTAAAACTGAAATACTGAAAAAAATGGCAAACAACTGTGACATGGAGAATTGTCTGTTGCGTCGACTATTCTGCACATTTTTTGTAATGAAGACAAATAGTCTTTGAGGTAATTGGTGATAGTTGTTATGCTCACGCTTAAACTAAGTTACCTTAACAGTTTTTTTTGCCGCCACCATTGTTATTTGACAATCACTTTTAATCTATTTTAACGTTTCTTCGGTTTGGTTTTCGGTCAATTTTTTTTTGGCTTAAAACCACCTGAAGTTTGAATTTTCGCTGCAAACCCAATTTTACGGTGTCTTGTATTTGACTCCTAAAAATTGCGCCAGAGTCACCCAATTATCATTTTGCTCAACACATTCAAAAACTTTTATTACGTTATTTGATGAAGATAAAACGTTATGTTTTCTTTCATTTTGTTCATTTTTATGCATTTCATGCCGACGTATTGGACAAGTTGAACTTGTTTGTTCAAGAACTGGATGTAAACGAGTCTAATGAAATAAATGTTTACACAGGTTTAATTTAATAAATAGTTTTTAGGTCATAGTGTATTGACATTTACCACACAATCTTTTATTTCCATTACTATTAATGATGCTTAAAATACTTAATCTATTTTTATTCACAATTTCATAACGTTATCTTTACTTGTAATTTTCTTTTTTATATATTTTCAGCTGTTTCTTAAATATTGTAATAAAGAAAATAAATTGATATTATCAACTTTTTAAATCTCATGGTCAAAAAGACTGTACAATGTAAACTTGAAATACATGAATTATAATTGCGAATGCACAATGTAAACTTACATTGTGCATTCGCAATTATAATTCGTGTATTTTCAATTACATATTACGATTTCTAAATTACATATTTTCTTTCTCATTACAATTACATATTGAAAAGGTGTTGTATATAATAAATATAAAGTCAGTTATGCCACTTTTTAAAATTTATACACTAAACTTTTACATCATTAAGTGGGCCACGTTATGCAGAAAACTACCAACCCACTCATATTTGGATTAATTAGAAATTTATTTTGATTGTTTAAAAATTATGCATTTGTAATAAAATCTTAAATAAAGTCGTTTGAGAATAGTACATAGAATAAAATATTTTTTGTGCTATTCTCAACTAGACTTATATTCATCAATAAATTTTAAGTTTCTTAATATTATCTCACAGCGTCAAAATTATGATGATATAAAGTTTGAACCCCCTCAATTTGAGGAGGTTACACATTTTAAATGGTCATAATTTTTTTTATGGTCATAATTTAACGCTGAAAGATAATACTATGAAACTTAAAATTTTTTCGATGAAAATAAGTCTAGTTAAGAATAGTACAAAAAAATTTTTTACCAACTTGTTGCCCTCACGTTTGGGGTGGGAAGGGGGATGAAACTTTTTTTTTTTATTTTTTTTATTTTTTTTATTTTTTTTTTTAGGTGCCCCAAAAAGACCTTACGGTCTTGTCACAGAGCACCGCGGAAGTGCATTTAACCAGGAAGTTCACGCCTCCTTCCTTACCGTGACGCGAAATATGTCTAAAGCTCATTTCGAACCTGGATCTCCTGCTTATAAAGCAAGCGTTCTAACCACTGCGCCACGGCCGCAGTGGTTAGAAACTTATGGGCTTTTTTGTACCCAGCCTCCAATCATTGCAATTTTTTGCAAAGCATCATTATTTGACAAAAGTATAAACATACAAATGTTTGGAGTTTTATCTAAAACACCAAAAAATGCTGGATCCGTCATTAGATTAATTATGGAATTATATTTAGTAATTATGTAGTGTATACTGTTTTTTAATTTGAACTTAGCATATCTAAGATATTTTGGTCTGTTTTTCGTTAACTTTATATACAGATTTCAAATTGAAATTTAGCTCGATTGCAATAATATATTATAACTTTTTTACATGGTTTTATTTGGTTTATGCTTGTTAAAAAAAAAAAAAATTCTATTTATAAAAAAGCTACATCGTTTTATTACGACTAATAAATATAAGGATTCGTCCGTGATTAACCATTTCTACGTCATACGGGATAGGGTGAAGAAATAAAATACTAAAAGTCGTAAGTTAAATAAGCATTATTAACAAAAAATAAATAAATAAAAATGAAAAAATGACTAAAAAATTATGTTAAAAATACAAAAAAAAATTTAAAGTAAAAAAAAATCCAACAATATTCAATTTAAAATTCAAAAAAATCTAATACAAATTTAAAAAGTCATTATTGATTGACGGTCAAATTTCGTGAAATTACTTTCTTTTTTTTCAGAAATAAGGCATAACTTTGTTAACGTTTTGGACAAGACCATGGCGCAAACGTGTTTAGTTTATTTAATGGCGTAGGTGATTGAGTCCAACGAATAGCTTGCTCCACAGTGACAAAATATACATCAGATAATAATGAAATCTCGGCTAAAAACTTTTTAAAGCCTGTATTTACAAAAAAAGATGTACATAAAAATTACGTTTATATTAAAATAATTTAAATGAAGTAAAGTTATTACAAAATAAAATAAAATACACATAAATTACACACCAACTTGTCTGTAAACATAACTTTCATGCAAAAAGAATGAGGAATGTCCAAACAAAGAAAATGGTTGTTTTTTGTCGTTGTAATGTGTCAAAAAATTGAACATAAAGTTATTGTAGACACTATCAGCATCAGTTAAACTGGTAACGCAGCTATCAAACATTGAACACTCAGATCCATTTAGACCGTCCGACAGAGGTGTTAAAGGAACCTCCCACAATCCAGGATACGATACTAAAAAAAATATTACATAATAAAACCTTATTTGTTTAAAATAAAAAACAACAAAAAATGACCTAGAATTACATTGTGGGCAAGGTTCGTCAGCGCATTTTGGTACCAAATAATCTAAGGTATACGGCCACCATTTTGATTCGACATGTGTAGATAAAGAAGTGTCATACAAAAACTTATTGTCAGCAAGAACCTTAAGAGTAAAAAAATACGAAAAAAAAAAGTTAAAAACATTATGTTTTAAAAAAATTATATACTTACCCTGTACGTTGTTTCACCAGGTCTTAAAAAAGGATTTCTCCAACCATAAACTTTGGCACCGGTCTTTTCAATTTCTTTCTTTTGATTAATTATTTCATTTTCCAGTTCGTTATAAGAACTCTGTTAAAGAAGTTGAATATTTTATTAAACTGAAGCACTCTATTACATACAAAATAACATTTATACTTATATATTGCAATTTTGAATTTTATGTTAAGAATAATTTACAAACAGGGATTGCGGCAATAGAGAGTGGGAGTGCTGGTGAAATTTGAGCACCACGCTCAAAATCCATATTAAAAATAATTTTAAACGTAAAATATGATATCATATATTTAAAATATACTTTATAATATACTTTAAATTTATTTAAAATATATTTATAATAAAATTTTAATATATTCGAAAAATCCTACCCCCTTCGCATATAAAGTTCGGCACCGCTATCTAATAACGTAACGTAATAAAAACTTACATCTCTCCACCATGTATTGGGTGTTCGATGTGTCACAGAATGATCTGCAATTTCGTGTCCTTTAAAAATATATCATTTTTATATCAACAAAAAATAAGCATAAAATTTTTTAGTAAAAACAAATACTCAACATTTTTCAAAAATACCTTTTTGGTATAATTTCTGAACAAGGTTAAAATCTGTATATTCTTGAGAAATATAGTAAGTTGTTGTAGCCGGACATCCGTTTGGATTTTTCATTCCGTCAAACAACTGAGAATAAAATTCGTAGTTTAAAGCGTTGACGTCGTCATCCATTGTAAACAATACAATTTGAGGAGTATCTGTTATAGGTAAACCACCAGGAATTTCTTCACTAGCACAACGACAATTTGGAAGTTTGCATTTGCTCTCATCGCACAGTGATGCCTTTTCTAAATAAATGAGTTGTTTAAAAAATGTTATTTAACGCAGTAATATATATACAAACAGGTCAAGTTAGGGACTGTTCGTAAATTATTTCACGCTAAAATTAACATTGAAATAGGCGTAGAAAAAAATTGACTCCCTTTCGCGGTGGTTTTCAATGGTTATAAAGCGTTATATAACGCTCTATTATCAATATGGCTCTGCTAAAGAGAGATAATTATCTCCTACTTCTATATATATTTCTAACTTAGCATAACACAATTTGCGAACAGCCCCTTAGCCCACTTCAGATGTAATAGCTTATATAACATTAATATCAGTTTATGTCATTCTAGCTTTTGCAAAATAAAAAATAAAAAATCTTCGAACAGTTAAAAATAAAATTTACCATATATTCCCGGGCTTTGTTGCAAGATGGTTCCAATATTGCCTAAAACACATCAACTTTGATTCTTTAAATACATGTAATTAAATAAGTTTAAACTTACGCAATAAAAAAACATAAATCATTTACTACTTTTGTTTGACAACACTGCGGATGATGCCGTAGTTTGTATTGACGATGCCAACAATTCAATTGTTGTTTCCATCGCTGCTTTCGTTAGTGAGGGCTGAGTTGTTTGTAGTTCTGTTGGAAACTCAGCTGTTAAAAATATTATTAGCTGTTAAATATAAATTTTTTGTTAAAAGTTTAAGAAAGTTTTTTTTTTCAAATGTATTTTTTCAAAATCTTATATATATATATATATATATATATAATATATATATATATATATATATATATATATATATATATATATATATATATATATATATATATATATATATATATATATATATATATATATATATATATATATATATATATATATATATATATATATATATATATATATATATATATATATATATATATATTAATAATGTAAGAGAGTTTAAAATTAATAGTTTTACGCGCCCATTAGTTGAAAAAAATTAAAAACAATTGCAAAACTTAGAGCTTCCATAGAAAATTTATTGATTATCATTGATTTTGATCATAACAAAATAAAATAAAGTAAACGCAAAACGTGTTTTTAACATCTACTTTCATTCATCTGCGTTTTTTCTGGGTCGAATAATGTTTTGTTTTCTTAGTAATTACCTTGTGGTAACGGAGCTGATCCAGTTTCCTTGAATAAAATCAGTACAACCAAGCTGAAATAAAATGACGGAATCATAGTAACAATGATTTTTTTTTGGATTAACTTAATTGTTGAGTTTAGAATCAATACTTTATTTTAAGAATTTTCATCAATTTATATGCAACTTCGTAATTACTTGAACACTTTGACAACTACACTGCGAGTTGACAAGTACACTAATCATTATAATAGTTAACTCAAACAACTTGTTGTTTTTTATCAACTTCAAATTGTTGGGTTAATAAAAGTTTAACTATGGCTGGAAAGTCAAACTGTAAGAATGTCGTAAAAAATTTAATTTAATTATGCATTAATTTGTTGTCTATTTTAAATACTTACAGTGTTTAAAATTTTTTTAATAATATAAAAAATGACAATATAAAATGAAACATTAAAAAAAATATTTCTTTTTTTCATATTACTAAATTTTGGTAATAAAATTTTGATATACTGTGTAATATTAAATATTATCAGTCGAAGCAGAAAGATAAGATAGCGGAAAATCTGTAGAATAATAAACAGAAAGGGGAGGTGGTTGAAATTCTGTAGGGATAATAAACTTTAGATATTTACATAAGAAGCAGCGGCGTTTTATAAAAAAGAAACAATTTATTTGTTATAAATAATAAATAGTTGAAAATATTCTTTGCTGAAAAAATTTTGAGAACTGTTTAATATTTTTAAAAGTCTGAGAAACCGAAACTTTAAAAGTCTAAAAAACCGGATTTTCTGAAATGAAACTCAAAATACTAAAATTACCCTACCTATTCCACCCAATAGCATGTAATTTATACTATTAATTAAAAATTTAATTTTGTAAAAGTATTTTTCTTAATTCTGAAGCAGTTAGTTTATTAACTATTGCATCAAAGTTGATTTTTTTACATTTTTAACTGAGTTGTTAGTCCTTATAACCTCTTATTGGATATAAATGGACGGAGTGTATAGACTATATTTAACTAAAGTTTATTCGCATGCTTAAAAAAACAAATGGAAAATCTTTTAATTTAGTGAAAATTAAAAATGCTAAGATTTTTTATATTTCATATTTAATTATAGAAGTAATAAATTTCTCAAAGTTTATTTTACCTACTGGCACATTTTTTTTTCTTTTTTTTTTTTGAGTATGAAAATTTAAGTATTATTATTTATTATAGTTATAACCGTAAATTTACAAATAATGTATACATACACATAACATCTGTCCCACAACATCTGAAATTTCATTGATGTCTTATATTATCTGAGTAAAAAGTGCATGATATTTACAGATGTAGTTACATGTTTTCAATTATGTTAAGAATAACCACATCTGTACAGCTACATCTATGGATTCTACACATGTAGTTAAATCTTTTCAATCATATTAGGAATAACTACAGGAATTTTTTTTCCGATATAATTACATCTGAAAAAAAGTAAAACTAATAGTACATTATTTTAACCAGATGTAATAACATGTTTTTTTTAAATGGTAATACATCTGGAGGAGCTGATATTGTTTATTGTAATGCGTTGCTTTCTGCCTACTATCAAGAAGATAAAAGCATTTGCAAATTATATATAAAAGTCAAAAAGTTAGTCGTTTGCTTAAAAAAATTACTTAAGTTATAAACTATTCAATTAATAAGTAACCAGTTAATATTGAATGCGGCGGATTATACCTGCTTACAAATAGAAAAAAAAAAGAAAAAACGACAACGAAATTCGAATTTAGCAAAAGAACTTTTAATTATTTGCCATCCATCAGCGAGTCAAGTAAGATGAATAGTAATTGAAGAAGTTTAAAAATTTACGGTTATATTTGAAGTTGTAATAACTTTTTTTATTTTTTTATTTAGCTCATTCGAATTTTTTTTCTTTTTTACATATCTATTATATTATATTATTGATTACATTATTATTAGCTATATAATTGTATATTTTATTATTAAGCGCTAGTCCTATTTATAGAATTTTTATTTTTATTATAAATTGCTACTACTACTTTTGTTATTACTGTCACTATTTTTATTATTATTGCTATTTTTGTGATCGTTGTTATTGTTGTTATTATTATTCGTTATTATTATTATATTGTTAATATTTTTATCATAAACTTCGTCATTTTTATATTATCGTATAGTTATATTGTTTTTGTTGTAATAATCTTACTAATATCAATATCTTTATTTCTAAACAAATTTCTATTTATTATGTCCAAACTCTGCAAAATTTGTGATAAAATTATTCGTGCTAATCATCATTCACTTCAATACAATCACTGCCTAAGTTCAATCCACAAGAAATGTAGTTTTTTAAATAATAATGATTTTAGTTTATTAAAAAAACTCTTCCATGAATTATTGACTCTGTATTACATGTTGCAACAGTATTTTCCTTTTAGTTCTATATCGGATAATGAACTTCAATTGACAATATATTATATCTCAATGATCTGCCAAATGACCTTTCTCTCTTTCCTTGCTCCCGAGAATCTGATACTTTCTCAATAATTACTTTACTTATCAGCTAAGTAACAACGACGATGATGATACAAACATAGTTGAGAATCCAATCAATTGTAAATACATTGATATTGAAAAATTTAACTCTTCAAACATCAATATTAATTGCTTTTCTCTATTTCATTTAAATATCGCTTCATTAGTTAAACATTTTGACAAATTAACCTCACTTTTATCTCTAATAAATTATGAACTTAGTATCATCGGAATTACAGAAACTAAGCTGAAATCTGATTTACTCCCAACAACTCCAATTAATCTTAGTGGATATGGTTATGAACATACTCAAACAAAACTTCATTTGGAGGTGCTCTACTTTACATTTCTAAAAACTAGTTTATAAATCTAGAAATGATTTACTTATGTATAAACCCCAATTCTTAGAGTCTGTATTTGTTGAAATCATTTTCCCTAAAAAGTCTAATATCATAGTAGGCTGTGTTTATCGCCATCCTAACATGGATATTAATGAATTTATTGTTTCATATCTAGCTATTCTATTTAAAAAACTTGCTGTTGAAAAAAATAAAACTATCTTTATAATGGGTGATTTTAATATCAATCTTATAAAAGCAAGCTCAGATAATTCAATCTCGGAGTATTTGAACACCATTGCTTCAAATAACTTTCTTCCTTTTATACCTTTACCAACAAGAATTACCAATCACTCAAGTACTTTAATTGATAATATATTTTCTAATTCAACTTCTAAAGATATTTTTTCCGGCAATCTAACTATTAGAATATCGGATCATTTGCCACAGTTTCTAATTTATTCATCTTTTAAAAAAAGAATTATTAATTTTCGAAAAAGCAATATTATTCTTCGAAACGTCAAAAAATTAAATAGTGAAGAATTCAGGAATAATTACTGGGAAATCAACTGGGATAAAGCAATCAAAGTTTCCAATAGTAATACAAATAAATCATATGAAGATTTCTTCACTACCTTTAACTCTCTTCTAGACAAACACGTACCGTTAAAAAACTAAGTAACCGTGGCTTAACTTGAAGCCTTAAACCATGGATTACTTCAGCAATTTTAACCTCGATAAAAAAACGAAACAATATATTTAAGAAGTTCCTTAAAACAAAAAATCTTCATGACAAACTAATTCTTGAAAAAACTTACAAAACCTATAGAAATTTACTTGTAACACTTATTCGAAGAAGCAAAAAAAAAACCACTTTTCTCACTACTTTACTACCAATAGCAATAGTTTGAGAGCAACGTGGAAGGGTATTAGAACTCTTTTGAATATACGTTCGAATGATATCTCATATACATCTTGTATACCTTCAAACAACACCATTATCAATGATCCAGTTAAAATCTCGGAAATTTTCAACTCCTTTTTTATTTCAATCCCTGAAGAACTGCAAAAAAATATTCATTCATCTCATACTGACTTCCAAAAATATTTAAAAACATTAAACCCTGACTCTCTTTTCATTAAACCTACTGAAAAAAATGAAATAATATCAGTTGTTCTTTCTCTAAATGGTGGCAAGGCTTCTCGTCCAAACAGCATTCCAACCTTTATTCTAAAACTTCTTGCTAATGATATTTGCTCAGTACTTTCTAAACTATTTAATCTCTCATTCGCTACTGGTATATTCCCTAATATTTTAAAAACTGCATCTATTAAACCAATCCATAAAAAGGAAACAAAACTTGAATACAATAGCTATAGACCAATATCATTATTATCAAATATCAGCGAAAATCTTGAAAACTTAATGTATTCTTGTATCTACCACTTTCTTTATAATTCTAAATGTCCCTACGGCAGTCAGTTTGGATTTCGTTTAAAACACTCCCATGCACTTATTAGCATTGCTGAAATGATTCGTGGTGCAATTGATAGTGCTTCTTTTGCTTGTGGTGTCTTTATTGATTTCCAAAAAGCATTTGCTACAGTTGACCATTACATTTTAGTTGAAAAATTGTATCACTATAGTATACGGGGTATCGCTAATGATTGGTTTTCATCCTATATTAACAATCGCACTCAGTTTGTCTCGATTAATGGATTTCAATCGACATGTAAAGTTATTAAGTATGGTGTACTACAGGGTTCTGTTCTAGGACCTTTACTTTTTTTAATATATTTTAACGATCTGCCTCACTCTATAAATAATTCGATTGTTCATCATTTTGCTGACGACACTAATCTTCTATGCATAAATAAATCACTCGCGTAGCTTTGTAAAAAAGTTAATTCAGATCTCCATCATTTGTGTCATTGGTTAAATAGTAACCGTCTTTTCCTAAATACCAATAAAACTGAATTTATTATTTTTCACCCTCCAAAAAAAAAGATTGATAGTAATAATGTGAAAATTAGAATTAATGGTAAAAGACTTTTCCCATCTAAATATATAAAATACCTCGGGATATTTCTTGACAAAAATCTATCATGTTACTATCAACTAATTCAATTAAGTAAAAAACTCTCACGTGCCAATAGTATGCTGTCATTAATACGACACTATGTTCCCCAACATGTTTTAATATCAATTTACTATTCCTTGTTCTTCTCACATATAAGTTATTGTTGCACTGTTTGGAGTCAAAAAGGTAGTTTTCTATTACATCGTATAAACAGTTTACAACGCACTTCCTTAAGAATTATGACATTTTTTTCCTTACGATCTAATATCGAAAATAGGTTTTCTGAATTAAAAATTCTAAAATTTCAAGATCTTGTAAAGCTTTATAATTGTCTCTTTGTGATTGATTTTCTTCAAAATAAACTACCAAATTCGTTCAATAATTTTTTTATTAAAACAAGTGACACACGAATATTACACTCGAAATACTGAAAATTTTAACTTGCACACTTCCTTTTTCAACACTATCAAATATGGCAAGCTTCTATTAAACATCAATGTATTTCTCACTGGAACCAAATAATACCATTTATAACCATAAATGGTATTATAACCAAATAATACCATTTATATTTATTGTCCTATTTTTGCAATTGTTATGTTAATTTCTGTCGTAGTTATAAACTTTACTATAATTATTTTACCATTAGTTATAATTTTTAGTAAAGTTATCATGATATAGTAACTATTTGTTTTTTATTCACATTATTATTAATATTATTATTTTTATTATATTATTATGGCAATTATTAAAATCATCTTTATTTATTAGTGCTTTATTTTCCTTTCTTTCTTTTTTTTTTTCTTTTTTTAATTTTTTTTTCTTATTCTTTTTCTTATTTTCTTATTCTTTTTCTTATTTTTTTTTCTTATTCTTATTTTTTATTCTTTCTGTGTTTTATTTGTTTGTTTTTTTCAGGTGTCACTCCATTGACTAGTTTTTAACTATATGAGTGACACCTAACCTTATTTATGTGAGTTTATAAAAAAGAAAAAAAAAATATTGTGGTAAATTTTCATATTTCATGGTTAAACAAAAATGGAGTAAAAAAAAAAAATGGAGTACTAAAAAGAATTTAATCCTTTATTTCGAAAGATCTTAATTTTAACTTAAGTTTGTCGTATGTTACAGAATCAAAAACTTATGCGGTATTATTCTATTATGCGGTAGTTGTGTAGCGGTAAAGCGCTTGCTTTATAAACGAAAATGTTACAGTTCAATCCCATTAACTTGTTTCTCAGCGCAGCGGTTTTTTTCGCTTAGGTTTGTGTTTCGGAGCCAAAGAGTAGTAAGAGAGTTGTAACCACAATTTGCCTCCTCGACTGTAGTGGCCCTCTCGGTCGTGAAAAGGTGAATAACATAAAATAGTAATAATAGCAATAAATGTTTTGGCGAAATCAAGATAGATTATATCAATAAACTGGTGAGGTGCTATGGAAGGCGAAATAATGTCAAAGTTTCTATTATATTAGTTACGCATGACTTATAATGACGGAAGCCATGTTGATTTGCAGAGAGCATGTTATTATCGTTAATGTGCTTTAAAATTTTGTGCTATACAAGTTTATAAGATTTTGAAGATAACAGAGGTTAGTAAAATAGGTTAATAGTTTTCAACAAGTAATTTATCACCCTTTTTTTTATAGACCGTGCTAATAATTGTTAATTTTCACAGGTATTCCAGAATTAAAGGATCCATGAAAGATTTTTGTTAGTGGAATTGCAACGTTTTTGGCATATATCTTAAGTATTAAAGGATGCAAGCCGTCAGACTAAATTGATTTAGATTGGTAAGTCCCTTAATAATATCTGAGATAGAGAAACCCAAGTTTTTATTATAAATGCATTAAGATTTAATATGTCTTTTGTAAAGAGATGGAAAATATTTAGAGCTTTCAAGTTTAAACACAGATTTAAATTGAGAGTTTAGAAAATCAACTAAATCAGGAAATGCTTCAATAATTCTGTCTGAACTATCTTTGAGAGAAAGAACTCTATCTTTAATTTTTATTTATTTGTTAATATATTTGTTGTCGAGATTTGGGTTGTTCTGGGATTTTGATATATTTAGTTATTTTAGTTATATTGATTTAGTTATTTTAATTTTTTATTATTACCTAACATTAAATTGCATTCAAAATACTTAAATTATAAATGGTTTCATTGTAAAAAAATGTAACATTAATTTTTTTTCTAAAGTACGAATAGGCTAATATAAGATTAAGTCTATTCGCACGTGCACGTGCGAATAGACTTGATTAAAAATAAATAAATAAAAAGAGTGAATGTATCGAAAGTAGTGTAAAAAGAGAAGGTGGTGAAAAAAGAGTGAAGCTTAACGGTTCCGGAGTACGTTCCGTATTTTTGTTGCTACTGCATTAACTTAATGATGCTATTTGAATAAGGAATAAGGCATGAACTTCTTGTTTAAATGCTCTTCCGCGGTGCTCTTTGACAAGAGCGTAAGACCTTCTTGGGGCATCTAAAACAAAAAAATAAAAAAATAAAATTATCTTTTATTTAAGAGAAAGAAATTTTTATTTTTTGCAAAAATATTGATTGAAACGTATTATATCTCTGACCTGAAACTCATCAACATCATCCTAATAATATTTGAAACTAATGCCATTCTCTAGATTAAGGTGTGGTTAAACTTTATATATACAAAGACTTTTTTTTTTTTTTAAATATACCGGTGACGGTGGAAAATACTCCAACTACTTTTTTGACGGGCCAATAAATGAGAAAGAATTTTTATGGAATTTTGCAAGTCACTAATTCATGCCTGGTAGATAAGAAATTGTCAACAAAATTTCACGACCTAAATCTTCTAGTGTTCGTTTTGGTGCTTATTTTTACATCAGAACAAAAATCCAAGCTGTGAATAAAAATCAAAACAAAATACAAATGAAAAGATTTGTTGTGAATAAGAAAAATGTCCATTATGGAAAAAAAATCAAAAATCATGGTTGTTAAATACAGTTTAATGAGATTGTAAAATGATTTTTAAGGATATATTTATCTCGAAAGAATAATATCAAGAATTTATATCAAAAGAAGATTTTCAAGGATTTATATCGAAAGAATGCAACATCTTTTTATCTTTATAAAATATATAAAATAGAAAAAAATACAAATGAATATATCAATAAAAATAAAGAATAAAGCATACGGATTCTCAAAGAAGAACGCGAGATCTTGTTGCAAAGAACTGCTAAGATTTGAAATTAAACTTTTTTTGGGTATTATTAGGTATTAAATAATGGAAGTTTTCTGTTAAATTATAAGAAGTTGATTTCTACAAATACATATTTTTTAAATAAACACTTTTTTTTTTATTTTCATACTTTTTGATTTTCACCGGTCGTAAATAGAATTACGGAATCTTCATCACATTTTCGAACTTTTCTGTTTTAAACACCATACTCTTTTATAATTCGCATTAGTTATATAAAGGAAAAAAAAATATTTTTTCAAATATTTTATAGTAAAAACAAAAAATTTTAATTAAAACATTTAAAAAACTAAAAGTTAAAAATTTAAAAGAGTTTTTTATAATTTCTAGTTGAACTTTTTTTATTAATAAAAATGTAAACAAAAAACTCGAAAAAACCTTTTACTAAAAAAGTCTTCCAATTTATTTTAAGCATGTATAGAAAATTTGACACGATTTTACTTTATTTCTTGTCTTTAAAATACGTCGACGTTGATGTCGAGTCTCGTTAAGCTTAATGTATCCGTAGTAATCGAGTATACATTAAACTTAATTCAAATTTGACTAAAAAAAAGTTAACCTTTTATTTTTTCAATGTGGGTGTTCTGGGTGTGTGGTCCTCTTTCAGAAAATATTATCTAAATTTGTCACAATAAAATGGCACACAAGAGAACTTTTGAACTTTTCATTTTGATACTTTTGGGGATTGAAGTTATGGGAAAAAAGGAAGTAATAAAGTTTGATCAAGGGCCCTTATTTTGTTTATTTAATAGAACAGGGAAAAAGTAACCATTCTTACTATAACTACAGTAGTTTAACTCAATTAATAATCATTAAAATATTTTGTGTTTTGTTATTATTTTTTATAGTTATTAAAGAGGAGAATATTGTAAAAGTAGAAGCAGTAGGTGGTTCAGAAAGTATTTTGCAATATACAAATTTAAACAAAAAAGCCTGTTAAGGCTGCTTGTCAGATGATTAGAATACAGAATATTCTAGTTGTCTTCATAAACGGCCACGTTAAAAAAATTTTTTTATTTAAATATTTACCAGTAATTAAAGATATAATTAGATTAAAAATATAAACAAATTGAACTGATAACAGTTCTATTTGTTTATTTCTTTAATTTTACTTTTATATTAGATAAGCAATGTTTTTATATTAACTTCAGTTAATTTTCAATACAAATCTTTACATGGAAGACAAGTATACTTTGCTATTTTGTAATGATGTCATGGGAGTAAAATGACGTAGTGTTATTTATTTATATAACAGATTAAGACGTCCTGTTTGTAAGTAACATTTCTTAAACACACATAAAACAGGGTAAAAATGTACTAATATACAAACTTACGTTTATATATAAAGAACTGAAGCATTAGATCTATAAAAAGGTATGTTTGTTTTTAAAAATCTTTCATATCATAAAACTCTTTTATATGTAAATTGTTAAAATTTCCTTTTTTATATACAATAAATATACACCCTTAGGTTTATCGTTTTTATTTTTCTCTTAGCTTTGACTTTTTATTTAGATTTTTATTTTCTTTTTAATACGTTGATTTTAATTTCTTTTCCGTTAATTTTTATTTGCTTCATTATCTTACTGCACCACTCAGCTTTTTACAACATTATTCAGTTTGGTTTTGACTTTTTTAAACAAAATTTTTTTTGACGAATTTTGAAAAAGCCTTACATTACTTCAATGTCCGGAGACAAACAAAATTCTTGTATACAAAATGGGAAATACGAACTTCCGAAGTTCATTTTCAGCAACAAAAGTGTGTATTATTTTAATGAGGCATTTCTGTTATATATATATATATATATATATATATATATATATATATATATATATATATATATATATATATATATATATATATATATATATATATATATATATGTATATATATATATATATATATATATGTATATATATATATATATATGATAAAATATAAACAAAGCGTATTAATAGCAAAAATAACTGTCTAAATATTTTCACATTTTAGCTTAGGCATTTCAAGAACTTTATTTTTTAAACATTTTAATCATTTTTAACGCAGAAACACAGTAAAAAAATTTGAAAAATGCAAACAACGGTCTAATACAAAGGTTTGAAAGAATATTATTAAATGTTTTTGAAGCATTTTTCAAATTTATCAGTATCTTTCTAATTGATACTATCATTTTTCTTTTATGTGTCGTTTTCTATCATTCACTTTCTAATTTTATTTTTTCATATTTGGTTTTCTAATTTTTATAAATACCCTTTTTATTTTAATTTTAGTACAAAGCTCTCTAATTTTCGTTTCTGTAGTTTTATTATTTGTTATGAATAAGAAAAATGCTACATGCTTTCACTTATTATGGAGAACAAAAAATGTAATTTACACAAATAAAAATGAGAACTGTATCACCTAAAAGACTAAGTAATCTTCTTTACTCACAATAAATGAATCGTCTTTTTATGAAAAACAATTACTTACGATTTCTTTTAAAAACGTAACTTAAATGTTATAAAATAAAGTTACGTTGCTAAATATATTTTTTACTGTTTTTTTTTTTTTAAACGTTTTTTTGCTGGAACTAGGGGCAATTCTACATACTTTTAAAAAAAATTTGCCTCTCCTCTATCCTCCCTTACTTTATTTCTAGAATTGCCACTGGCTGCAACGTGCATAATTAATAACCACAGAAGTTGTTGCCGTATTGTATTATTTATAATATGCCAACAATATATCTGAAGTAATACTTTTTCAATACTTTGACATTGATTTATAAAAGTAAGGTTTAAGATTGGAATGCAAGAAGCAAACTTGAGTCAAGTTCGACTTGAACTTTACATTGTAACCAATAGCGGCAGAGTATTTTTGAGGGGAAAACCCATACTCTGCCGCTATTGGTTACAATGTAAAGTTCAAGTCGAACTTGACTCAAGTTTGCTTCTTACATTCCACCCTAAATTTTTAAGAAAGGCTGTTGGGAAAACCCAATGTTAGCTGTTTAGCTCATCATAATCAAAGGATTAAGCCAGAGGTACTCTTTAAAGCATTAATCAGGGCCAACGACACCGTGGGGCCGGTGGGGGATGGTCAAATCAAGTCAGTCAACTGTCCACCGCACCCTCCACCCCCATCCCACCCCTCCACACACACATACATACACACTTTTTTCTAAAAGACCTTTTTAAGAAAATTCTAGATATATAGGACTTTTTTTAGAAACTAACAATTGTGCCCCTCCACCTCAAAACCCGTGTCTTTGGCCAAGTTAATAAAAAACAAGAGTTGCATTTTTAAAAAGAAAATACCCCGCCTTAATATTGAATTTTACTTATTTACAACAAATAATCTTAATATGTTAAAAAAGATACTCGGGTAATTTAATGGGTTGGGCAAGATATTTAAGAGCAATTAATTCGTGCGTTATTTTTAACAAATCTAGTTTCATTGCTAAATATTTATTTTACATTATATTTTCAAAAATAGTCAGCTACCATACCGCTTTGCTTATAAGAAAAATCTACGCAAATCCCGTTTAAACGCAAAAGCAAACATACGGCAAATTCTGACATTTTACTAACAAATAAAAAAGCCCAGCACAATCAAGAAAATTTTTAATTTTGCATAGTAAACTAAAAAGTATGTAATTTTTATTTACTTGAATTTTTTTGTTTATATTTGTATCATAAAATTGGTAGAAAAACAACTCAATAGTACGTTAAAGCTAATTAAAGCAAATGGTTTGCGTCATAAATCGTTTTCATAAATATATATCGAGTAAAAAAGCAATTAAAACTGGAAATATTAAATTTTACGTTTTACAATATGTTATTACTTTTACAATATGTTATGTTATTACAATGTTAACATTTATATTCCTTTGTTTGTGTAAGAATAAGTAATACTTTTCGCCGTATAATTTTGGTCGGTTTTTCAAGTAAACAAAAAACTGGTTTCCTACATTTTAAAGATTAATTTGAATGTAATTACCTTTTTTATGTACGCTTTTTTTAGGAACACTATTACTAACATATCTTGAATATTAACTTTAAGTTCAATGAACATGGAAAAATAAAATATGACAGTATGCTCCAAATATGCAACAGACTATCTAGAAAAGGGGGACTAATATACTCCAAATATGCAAAAGTAAATATTGTATTCATTGTTTGCAACTAAAATAACTACTTTGGGGCTGTCCATTAATTATATCAACAATTTTTTGGCAATTTTTACCTCCCCCCTTCCCCTTGTCAACAACTTGTCAAACTTTCAAAGACCCCCTATAAAATTACGTCAACAAATAATTTACCCCCTCCTCTTCTCTTTCTTATATAAAATAAAAAAATTATGAAAAAAAAATTAAACATTTTTAAATAGTAGTAATAGCAGTAGTTTACAACTTCAAGAAAAAGTGTTTAAAAGTAAAACGTTTAGCAAAAAAAAATTAGTTCATTTTTTAATTTATAAACATTTTTTAAATATATATAGCCATTTAAAATTACAAAGGCTTGCTCTGAACAAATAGTGAATAGGAGTAAAAAAGATTACTACATGCAACACTATTAGTTTAAACTTCTTTCATTGCATGATAGAAGGTAAAAAAAAATTAAATTCACTCAACCTATCGAAGAACTGCAAGTCGATATTATGTTAACAATAAAAAAATCGTTCCAGTTATGGAATTTAAAAGAACAAAGTAAAACATTAAAACGTTGATGAAGGAGAGTATTCCTCGATGTTTTCCGAAATTCTTACTATGATAAAAAAATCGTAACTATTGAAATTTTTGATAAGATCTTCAAGATCTTCTTTTACAAAAAAGTTTATATTTTTAAGTTGTTATATTACGATTTATAATTGCAAACTAATCTGAAAGTTACGAAATTTATATGTACAGTGCAGAGTCACAAAACGTGAATGTGCCAATCCTCCTTACTTTAGACCTAATTCAATTCCACATTGAAAGCAAACTAATTCTAATATAGTCTAGCATAACAAAATAATGCATTTGATAGTTTGTATAAACAAGGGGTTAGCAATCTTTTAAGACTGAAGACCCAAAGTTTATAATTTATAAAAAGTTTTCAGCTTTTAAAGAGCTAATAACATCTTGTTTTCAATATTATATTGGTATTTGTGCATTGAGTTGGAGAGTCGCATAATAACATTGAAATTTTAGCATCAAATGTTTATACCAGGGTCGGCAACCTGCTTGCAAGCAGCAGATTGCCAATTCTGGTATAAACATTTAAATAATATAATGTAGATTATGTATTTACGTAAATCTTTATTTGTTTTTACATCAGGCCAATAAACAAAAACTTTGAAAAAATAATAGTGTTACGAGTAAACATCTTGCTTGTGCTCATTTAGTTCTGTATGTGTCTGGTATTTTTAAAGCCCAACACGGTTTGAAAAAAGTAGAATGTAGAAAATGTCATTAAAATACTAAAAGTTGGGTGATTATGAACACAAGGCTACAAACGATGCCTAATTTTCTTTTTTTTTAGTTTAGTTTAGTTAATTTTAGTGGTCAATAATTTAAAATATTTACAACAATCCGTAATAAATTCATAGACTTAAAAATCATAAATGTTCGCTATGTTCAAATTACCAACAAACTGTGCTGCATCAAGCACCTCTATACTAACAGTCTTACGATACTTGTTCATTTTAGATAAGAACTCCAAGATCTCTCTCTAACTGAGCAACTTCGATTGCAAGTGGCAGGCCGTCTGATCCTGGTATGTAATAGTCTCGTTTTGATACCTTTTTCTTCGGCCAGTATGCATGACTAGTAACTAAGTAAATATGCATGACTAGTAACGAATTAACTAAATTTATTTAAAAAAGTAATGTTGTTGACGTCAACTTTTCTTAACCTCCCTATCCCTTGTATAAAATTGTCAAAACTTTCCAGACCCTCCCTCCCCAAAAGTATTTTGTTGACGTTATTAATGTACAGCCACTTTTACTAAAAACTTTATAGTAAAAGTACTAAAAACTTAAACTAACAACTAAAAACTATTTTTAATGTGGTTTAGTAGATAGTTAAGTAATAACGTCTGTTGCTCCCTAAACTTTTTATGGTTTTTTGGATGGTTTTGCAAAAACATCAATAATTTATTTGTTCCGTTCGGTTCGGAATCAATAACTCGCAACGATAGAATTATTTTGTCCTATTTGCACATTTTTGAGTTTTTTGAAAAAACAATTTACAAAATAAAAAACTTAAGAAGACGACATATGAAACGATTTTTATATCTTATTTTTTCTCTGCATCTTTTTTGATTATTATTTTGATTATAATATAGTAAAAAAACATTATTTTTAGGTACATAACACAATCAATAACTCGAATTTTCCGAAAAGTTGAGATAGAACAAAATAATTCTAACCTTGCGAACTGATGTTCAATCGGTATTGATATATTTTTTGCAATAATTGATATTTTGATTTCGGAATGATCGCAATGTGAAAATAGTAAAAGTTTTTTAAAATTAAATTTTAAATAATATCTGAAATATTAATAAATTAATAGTTAAATTTATTTATATGAAATTAAAACTCAAGAATCTCTAGTGATTGCCAATAAACATATGTTGTACTTCCAGATGCGTTGCCACAAAACATTAACCAAAATATTAGTCTTTGATGAATTCGTTACTCTTCACGGTATTTGCACCCCTAACAACAGTACTTTTTTTTGCGTCTTTTCTAGTTAGCTAGAAAAGCTAGCAATTAGCTAGAAAAAAAATCTTATTACTTTCTAATTACTTATTCATATTTATACCATATACAGCACTATTATTGTTATTAAACATTAATTATTAACTTATTTACTTACTAAAATTGCAATTTTATTTATTTTATTGGTCTATAGTTACTGTTCATTTTATTTTAATGAGTACCGTAAAATGGGGTAAATAGAAACAGTGGGGTGAATAGAAACAATACGTCATTTTTAAATATATAGTAATTTATTTCCTACATAACTATGGTCAAATAGTGGCAACTATTTTTTTTTAAAGTTGGTAAACTTTAGGGTTAAAGGGAAATAATGGTTTGTTTGGGTGGCAGCACTGGTTCCTATTTGTTTGCCTTCTTGAATGTTGCACGTGATTCATGCTGTTTTTTCATCTACTTTGAACTTTCCAGGTAAGTCAGAATGTGTACTGTTCATAGAAGTAAATAGTTTTTCAAAACATAGATTAACTATCCATATAAAAGATTAAGGCTTACTTTAAGCTTTAACTTTAACAATATTATTTCAGAAATTATTCATATTGATTACGTTAGATTTTTAGAATTCGTGGGGTGAATAGAAACACATATTTTTTAGTGTTTCTATTCACCCCACAAAAAAAATTTAATACTAAATCACACTTATACAATATAAAATACATATTATGTGTTATATACTTATATATTTAACTGACACAGCTGTTTTATTTCAGAACCCTGTAAAATGCCAAGGAAGTACAAACACGTGGTTGGAGGTGGCTACAAAAAGCACGATCCAAAAACAATCGAAAAAGCAATTTCTGACATACAGAATGGATTAGGCCTTCGAAAGTCTGCTGAAAAACATGGTTTGCATTATAGTGTTCTTTATCGACACTTGAAAAGAGGTCCAAATTTGAAGAGACATGGTGGTCAGACAGCATTATCTCTTAAAGAAGAACAGCTGTTTGTTGATAGGCTTAAAATATGTGGCGAATGGGGTTATCCCATTGACACTACAACTCTACGACTCCTTGTAAAAGACTTTTTAGACCGGAGAGGGAAAGAAGTTAATAGGTTTAAAGATAATCTCCCCGGTCGTGACTTTGGGAATCATTTTTAAAACGTCATAAGGAACAACTGGCCGTGAGAATGTGTCAGAATATTAAACGCTCGAGGGCTGGTGTAACACCAGAAACAATTAACAACTATTTTGATGAAATGACAAATGAATTAAAGGATGTACCTTTATTTAATATCGTAAACTACGATGAGACGAATCTAAGTGATGACCCTGGTAAGCGAAAGGTCATTATACGTAGAGGGACAAAACATCCAGAAAGTGTCATAAACTCATCAAAGTCATCTACGTCTGTGATATTTGCAGCCGCTGCTGATGGCACTATTTTACCACCTTACGTTGTGTATAAGGCTATGCACTTGTACCAAAGCTGGACAGAAGGTGGGCCAAAAAACGCCAGGTACAATCGAACAAAGTCTGGCTGGTTCGATTCCTTTTGCTTTGAAGATTGGGTACTGACAGTTGCTCTTCCGTACCTGAAAAACAAAACGGGTTGAAAAATTCTGATTGGGGACAATTTGTCTTCCCACTTATCAATGGAATCTGTGAAGTTGTGTAAAGACAATGATATCAGTTTTATTTTTCTCCCAGCTAACTCCACCCATCTCACACAACCTCTAGACGTAGCCTTTTTTTGCCCATTGAAATCAACATAGCGGCAGATTCTCGAAGAGTGGAAAAAGGGCCCAGGAAGAGCAGAAGTAACTGTTCCTAAGGACAAATTTCCGGCGTTATTGAAAAAGTTGTGTGATTCTTTGAAGGAAGAAAATGTGATCAGCGGTATAAGAAGTGCGGTATAGCGCCTCTAAACAGGAACAAAGAGCTGTCTATGCTTCCAAAAATCATTGATGATGAGGAAAATCAGAATCCAGAAAACATTCAAAAGAACACTGAAGCTGTTGACAGGAGTTTCCAAGAGCTCCTTCAGAGTCTGCGTCATGATCAGACTCCTAAGATAAGGCAAAAAAGGACCAAAGTAAATGTGAAACCTGGCAAAAGTATCGGTGTTGAGGACTTCGTCGTGGACGATGAGATTCCCCAAACTTCACGTTCTCTGGCCAAAACCCAGGTACCTCAGGTACTAAACAGGTTCAGCCAAAGAAAAGCCGAAAGCGTGTGGAGATATCATCAGAAGTTGAAGAGGACTATTCCAATTTGTTTTCTTACCGTAGGGCACATTTTATGTAACTTCTTTTGTTTATGTACTCAAATAAATCCTTATGTTGAGAAATAAATTTATTTGTATTCATTTATTGACCAAAAATCCATATTTGTCTGTTTCAATTCACCCTAAATTTGTTTCAATAGAAAAACACATGAAATTGAAGTACTGTTTCTATTCACCCCCATCTGCGGGGTGAATAGAAACACCATGTTTTTATTTGTTTTCATTAAAATGAAATAAGATAAAAAAATTGAAATATCATAAAAAAAATAGGTCTAACAGAGACCTGTATTTGGGAAAAAAATGGTGTACCTAAAACAATTACAAATATGCAAAATTTTAAACCAAAGTTGAAAATTGTTTCTATTCACCCCGTTTTACGGTAGTAATTACAGACCAGTAAAATAAATAAATTACCAGTTAATTGAGCAAATTACAGACCAGTAAAATATACAAATTACCAGTTAATTGAGCCATAAATTAATTAAATGATCAAAAAATCAATTTTTCTTAACATAAAAATTTAGGCTTTATTATGTTAAGAAAAATTATTACCAACGGTAATTTAATAATAAAAATCTAATAAAATTTTTATTTCTTACTTGTCATATTAGAATTTTTTACTGATCATTTTAATCAATCTACTGATCATTTTATTTAGTTTACTAATAGTTTCGTTTTACTGGGCAAAAATGATTAAATTACTGATTAAAGTTTACTGGTGTATTAGATATACAGTTGAAAGGTGTATTAGATATACAGTTGAAAGTTGTATAGATATACAGTTGAAAGGTGTATTGATATACAGTTGAAAAGTGTATTAGATATACAGTTGAAAGTTATATCAGTTTGTAAGCAGCATTGACAATATGGTTTCTCGCCTTTTTTGCTATATATAAATTAATAGCAAAAAAAGCGGCACTTATCCAGAGACGTTTGATATGACGAATGAAAATTCGAATTTTTTGTTTTTTTAGTTATTTAAGTTTGCACGGTGATAAATATACTTATGTGTTTTCTTTTATTTACGGACTTTCTTTTAAAAATACCGGTTGTCAATAATCTTGCTTTTAAATTTAGCCCTACAATTTACCTAAAGTATGCAAGTTGTTTCCATCAATAACAACTCAAATACTTAATAATAAAGACTTCTTTAAAACAAATAAAGATTAGATTAAAAAAATAATAAAGAACGCGGAAACTCGAAAAATTAAATTTTTTTTTTTCTTTTACAAGTATTAAGTAAAATAAAGTATTAGATCAAAGGATTGAGTTCTTTGAGATGTTGACGTGTATATAAAGCAGAGTTTCGTAAGTAAGTAGAATAACTGAATCTTCTTTGTCTTAGCTCATGGTCAAACAATCTATAATCAATATGGTGCAATGATTTTTAAATATTACAATCTGGTATTACATGACCACACTTTTTATAACCGTTGTGAACTTGTTCGTGGAATGCATTATTAGGAAGGTTCATAAATGCATACATAAATGGGGTGTTTTTGTAAGCAAAAATGCTCATAAATGTTTGACACTCCCCTGCCCAAAAGTGAGGACAGTGAGTTAATAAAGTCTTTAACTTTATTTCAAACAAAATTTTAATTTATAGCCAGGTTTTAAACTTCATTTAAGTTTCTTTTAGTGCTCAAAAACTATGACCATGCAAAATTTACAACCCCCTAATTTTAGGAAGGTAGAAACTTTAAATGGTCATTACTTTCAAACACTAAAGATTTTAAAAATACATTCAAGCTATCATAAATTCAAATAAAAATTTTTACGCTTTATTTTTCTCTCCTCAATTAACTAACGGGTAACAGGAAAAAATTGGTATCATAAGAAGTTATTTGACATTAGAAAAACAGCATGTCATTTTCTTGTATTAAAAATTTTAATCAAGAGTTTTTAAATAAAATTTTTTTTGAAAGTTAGATAAATAAAAAACATAACACTAGATAAACATTATTCAAATAACACGGAGTCTAGAACTTTAACTCGAAATTTTCAGGGTTAGACACATCAATGACTTATGCAGTTATTTTTCTTCAATTTACTATAAATATGTTTTACGTGAATATACACTTTTTTTAGTTTACGATGACAGCGATTATTTACGCTTCGATTTTTCTCTTGATATGCTTACGCGCATTGCACGGTAAGTTTTTTATAAAAAAAATTTTAATTTCAAATTAATCTATTGAAGAAAAAAACAATCAGAATTTGCTTTTTTTTTAATTGTTTTATAGACATAAGATATTAAGGTGATAGTGACAATATTTGTTTAGCTGGTGCCTTGTTTCAATTAGTGGTTTAAACAAAAGTGGAAAAAATAGATAAATTCAAGAGTGGCTTACATAAGTGGCTTATTTAAATGGATTAAATAGATAACTTATAAAGAGGTGAACGAGATGACTCTTAAAAAAGAGTATTTATATATATGAAAATATAAGGTTATATATTCATATGGTAATTATTTTTTGTCTGAACTAAAAATTGAATATAACATTTGTTAAAAAATATATAATTGTTTTATGCAAGACCAGAGTCAAAAACTGGTTGCACACCGGTATTACTTACTATATGAGTTATATTACAAGCAAATACTATGCATAATTATGTTATGTTACATTTGACAAAACAGTCAAAAGTTATGTTGTTCCACAAATTAATAACACGAAGTGTCAAGTAATTGTAGCTCTGTCGCAAGTGTTATAATTTAGCATAGAGTAGAAATTGTAGCTCTGTGTTATGTAACTTGTGGTCAATTTTAAGTTCAGGTTCTTTATCTGTTTTAAAGTTTGATATACTCTGAGGTAGGTTATTCCACAAAATAACAATTCGAACCCTGAAAATCTGTGTGCGTAAAGTGTTATCCTGAGTGCTATATCCTGGTAGACTATCAATTTCATGTAAAGATGCATGTAGTTCATTTTGCCATGTGATGACATTATAATACCGGTAAAAAATAAAAAAATTAAATAAGACCATCTCTTTTTCTTCTCAATTCAAGTGTTGTTAAATGCAGTTCTAAGCCTGTTTTTGTATGATAAGTGCGCCATTTCAAATACAGTTCTTTTCCTAACATGCTCAAGAGTCCGGATAATCTTTTTTAAATAAAAACAATTAATCTTGAATTGCAAACTCAAAGTGCAAGCGTAGTGTAAAATGACTCCTGAAGCGACTGTTCTCTGCTTTTAAAGTTATTTTGTAAGGTACTTAGTAAAGGACCATGTACCATGTGATATATAGTATGTACAGTTTATCTTGTACTATGTACCATGTACCATGTACCATGTATTATATACCATCACTAGTTTTAACTTTTTTGTTACTTAACTTTTTTGTTTAAGAAAAAAATCTTCGAAGTTTCTCTTAGTTACTATAAACAGTAATAAAGTATTTTACATCAGATTTTTATTTTACTAAAATAAGCTTGCATAACTTAGCATTCCTTAAATTCTAGCACTTTGCTTACAACAGATGTTAATAAATTCTTTGTAATTTGAGGATTCTAATTTTTTGCCTATTCTAAAAACTAGAAGTTATGTTATCCTTTCTTTTCATATGAGAAACTTCATTACTTTTTGTGGAAAGGCGAAAGATAATAGTCATTGGAATTGCTAAACTCTTTTTTTGAGAACTCTTTTATGAACGTTGTCACATGGGAGAGTTCGAGATGGTTCTTATTTAAATACTGAGTAAAAATATATTTTTACTCAGTGTTTGAATTGCCTTTCAATATATTGCATTTGCTGTTATTGTTAATAGTAACTCTATTACTTGTGTGTTCGAGGGCGATAATTACTGGTCGGTTTTAGTATTCGCTTCGGATGTATGCACAAAATACTTTTACGTTTGGTTTGACTTTTTCAGCTAACTGTTCCTAGTAGTTACGTATATCTCTTTATGTCATGGTTGATATATAAAAAAATGCTGGATAAAATGATTCATATCAAGACAATCAAAGAATAATTTTGTTAGTCTGTTCTCTCCTTTAACTTTATTAATAACAAAGCCAAACGTTGCAATTTCACATCTTGGATCATAATATTCATACCGAATATGAAGATAAATAAAATCACCTGTAAGAACCATGCTTGAATATCCTACCTGAAAAAAAGAGTTGTTTTAAAATTATTTCTTTGTTTATTAACTATTAAAAATTAACTGTATTGGAAGGTGGCCCTTCTATACTTCCCACAAAAAAATTCGTTAACCAGATAATTAAGGTACGCTTGATGTACTTTTTTTGAGTGACTGAAGTTCGTTCCAGTACTTATGAGATAAATCTTTTATTTGGTTTGTTTATGTTGGGTCGAATTTATTGCTAGCAATTGTTGTTCTAGATAGTATTTTATAACCAATGTTTTAACAGAGGCCTCATTAATAAAAGCTGTTCGTTGAAAACTTTGCAATTTAATTGCATTAAATAGTTTAACCTTTTATTGCCGTTTAATTCTAACATAACGAACGGGCTTGTCCAAAAGGATGAAGTCATTTAAAATGTTAGTTAAAAGTTTTGTTTTTTTATCATAGTAAAGCATAACAAAACTTACTTGTTGTGCCACCATTCTATATTTTCTAACAAATACGTATTTAAACTATTCACTTATATATCGTCGTGTAAATATAACTTGAAACAAAAAAAGCTTTTTGCCACGAATTTTCACCATTTGGTATATAAAAAAATTATTTAATTGTTTATTACGAAAAAAGTGAAGAAAAAAAAAAAATAGAAATCTGATATTTAAAGTGTCTTTTTTTTTCTCAATAAAAAAATAAGCTCGTCTTTAGTGCACATTTCAACCAATTTTGTGCCTATTTTAAAAAACACTTATAACAGCTGCTCATTCAAAAGTTCTTTTAAATGCTAAATTAGTTTCAATAACCAATATTTTCAATTAGGTTAGTATTGAGTTTTCTAAGGCTGTAGGGCAAGAAAGTGAACATCTTTTTACTGAACCAGTTTGTTATACTATGTATTTTGTTGTTTTGCTGAATGATTACTTGTGCTTTTATTATATAGTTGTCTCTTCAATGGAATAAAACATGATTTAAATGTGCTTTTGTCGGTATCCGGCCGTTATACACATCACAAAAACAATTGTATTTCAAAAAAAAAAAAATTTTATAAAGCATTCACCACCTTGTTGTTTTGCTTGCAAATAACGTTGACAAAACTTTAAAGTTGCAAATCTTTGATGTAGATTCTTAAATTACAATTAACAACTTAACAATTTGATATAATGCCTAAAATTTCTTTTGATTAAACTTTCATTACCTTATGCAAACGTTTTTTGTACTATTTTTTAAAATTGCATCATATGTGATTGACATCATTATCAATTATTGACGGCATCATCTATAAATGACAAACAGGCTTGTCAATTCTTTTTGCAATTGTAAAATTTTTTTTAAATTGTTAAATCTAACAATTCTTTCGCTAATATTCTTTCAACAAGTTTCGTGTACATTTCGTGTAAAAAATCTTTTTATTAATAAGCAACGAAGGCATTTTTTGCTTGTTTGAATATGCTTATTTTGTAATGGTTACTATACTTTTATGGTTTTCCAGAACAATGTTTAACAATAACGTCACCAGGACCCAGATATTTAATTATTTATGACCTAAAAATAAGAAATACTTGCTAGATACAAGCATGTCTGTTTCAAATTTTTTACGAACATCAACTAATTCAATAAATTACCATTTTATGCTTTTTATTACTACCTTTCAACCCATTTGATGCTTTCTGTTAATACCTTTCAATCCATTTTCACACGAAATGTTGTTTGAAACACTGCAAGTTAATTTTTTAAGATTCTTGAAAAATTTAATAAGATTTTTCAAGAATTTTAAAAAATAAACTTGCAGTGTTTCAAACTTCAATTCGTGTGCAAGTGGGTTGAAAGGTGTTACCAGTAATTATCACATGGGTTGAAAGGTATTAACAGAAAGCATAAAATGGGTTAAAAGGTAATAAATAAATGAAAAATTTAAACATTACAAAACAACATAGCATGTTGTTTTGTAATGGTGATATGTGTAAATTCCAAGTTGAAGTTAATTTATAAATTTTAGATTGCAAACTAACTTTAAAAAGTTGAATGTTTTTTTAGGTGCTAACATCGATCATTTAAAAAAATATGGATATAATTGTTACTACAAAAATGAAAATGAAGAAATTCCTGTTGAATGCGATCCTGGGCAAGCTTGTTATGCAATCATTTCAATTCAGCACAAAAATTCCTCATGGAATATAAACAATAACTCCTTAGGATGTTGGGATATGCAATCTCATTGCACTAAAGACATGTGTTCTGTAGATCTTCCGAATTTTATATGGGTAAATCATAATTTTCCAAGGTTTTGTTGTTGCACTGGAGACTTTTGCAATAAAAATATTAAACTAACATAAAATTTATCTTAAATAAAAGTGAATTCATTTATTATACAATTTGTATTTACAAAGATTTAATTGGTAAAAAAAGTTCATACTACGTATTATTAACTTATGGCATCTCAAATGGTTTCATTCTTCAACAGAATGTGCACAACTTACGCAATATAGTGACAACTTTTAGAAGGGTGTCATTAACATAGAAGAATTTCAATCGTTATTATTTTTTTATGAGATTGTTACAATGTTTTTTTAATTATTATATTATGCAAATAGTATTATCAATAAAAAATATACTATTTATTTTGTGCGTTTTAATCCTTCCAAATCAATTTACATACATTAGCATTTCTTGGTCGGCAATTTCTTGGTCTTCAGCTCATAAGTACAGGTACCTTTTAAAATAATAAAAACAACTTTTCTTATTTTTATAAAATGAAATCTCTCTTAATCTCTTAATACTTATTTATTATCTGGCGTGATCAAAAATTTATCTTTTATAAACCCATTGACTTCCTTATAGTGCAGCAGATTAGCATTAAAAATAACTAAAATTGTGCACAAGTGGATAAAAGCATAAAAATTTCACCAATTACGCAGAAAGTTATGCTGATTATTTTGAGATATGGTGGCAAAGTGTGGCATAACCGGAATGGGCTAAAATCCAAAATGCAGTAACCACTGCCATTTTAGATTTATCAAAATTTTAATAAATTTTCAACCGTTCAACTAATCTTCAATAAAATCTCAGGAATGTAAACCATATCAATTATATATTAATTGCTTTACCAGAAATGACCTTAGTGCAAAAATTACAATATTAGTGGCTATTATATTAGCGACTACCGACATCTTGGATTAAACAGTTTTTGCTTAATGAAAACACAACAAAAGCACATTTTAAATACTAGTATATGACTCTGAAAATTAATTTTTGTTTTAGGTGCCACACTCGTGTCATAGTGCACCGCGAAAGAGCATTTAACAAGGAAGTTCATGCCTTCTTTCTTACTCATTGCACGAAACATGCCTAGAGCTTGCTTTGAACCCTGGATCTCTTGCTTCTAAAACAAATGCTCTAACCACTGCGCCGCTACTGCTAAAACAATGGCAATCATATCATCCTAGCTTCTAAACCTTGTCGCTTAGGCTTGGTAAAGATGGCAATACTATCAACTTTTGACTCCAAACGTACGCCTAATACGCTATACGCTTCACATGCTGCATTATTACATCACGTGTGAGTGGAATGTTGCCATTCTGCTAGCTTTTTTGAGTAAAAAAACGCTTTTAAGCAGTATTTACATTTTCTTACACAGAAGTTTGGTCATATAATAAAATGATAAGTTTTTCTAGCAACAGTATAGCTTTGTCTATCATTAAATTATGAGCTGCATAAAGTACCAAAAGTGTATCAGTAATCATTAAGAAAGAGGACCAAGTAAGCAATGCAGTATTTTTATCTTTGCAAAACTTAGGTTGTATTGCTACGAGTAAATGCATAGAAAGCTGGTAAAACTTTTTTTTTAATGGTCTAAGACTGTTGGACCATTAAAATTAAAATGGTCAGGTGCCAGTCACAGGTGCGTGTCAGTGCTTTTTTGTTTCATTTGCTTTGTATATTAAGTATTACTTCCTGTTTGACACGTAATCTTTTAAACGCAGTAAACTATTGTTTAATATTCCATAGAGTTCTAGTTTTTTCAAAAGGATATTATGATTTAAAGTGTCAAAAGCTTTTGACAGATCAATAAAACCTTTTAATGTATAGCAATCATTATCGAACCCGTCCGATAAAGGTTAATGGGTTCAACCCATTTAACACCAGTATAAGCAAAAGTTTGGAGTTTACCCTAAACCTAAAACTCTTGAAGTACAAAAAAGCAAGGAAACCTAAAACTCTTGAAGTACAAAAAAGCAAGGATTCTCTATTGCTAATGGTGGTAAACCAGTACTAAAAATTTTAACACTGACTTATTCGAAAATGTAATAATAACTGAGCGAATAGATATAAGAAAAAACGTTGAGATCCATGATTAAATTTTAGACTATTTGTTTTATTTTACAAAATTGTTTTGGAAACTTTTATTTTAATCCAACAATTATCTTAAGCTAAGTTTTTGTATTAGCCGTTTTTATTTAGTATGCCAACAATAACAATAACAAACAACAACAATAACAATATATATTCTGAAATAAAAGTTTACATTTCATGGTTGTTTACTAATAGTACGAGTACTAAGGTAAACACCAATTAAATATTTATAGCAACCGTATAATAAATTAAACGAGGAGGATTGTAATAATATCAATAATACGATTAAATGTAATAATGACAATAATAATGATTATATTAGTCTAATTATATTAACAACAACAATAACAATAATAACAACAACATTAATAATAATAAAATTAACAATAATAATAACAATAATGATAATATTACAAATATCACATATAACTATTAAACAATTTTAATAAGTAATAATAACGGTAATAAAAATGTAAATAAAATGTAAGTAATATTAACATCACATATAATAATAATAATATTAATAACAATATTAATAATAATCTATTATTAGCCTTACATTTTAATTAGAGTATTTTTCTATCAAATAGTCGAAAAGACGGCTTTTAAATTGTGAAATAGAGTTAAGCGATTGAAAATGAAAATGTATATTATTCCACGATTTTACGCTTTGGTTTATAATAGAATTATCACCGTATTTTACCGAGCAGCGATTTAGGATAGATAATTTAAAGTTACTAAAAATTGAAGGTAATAACGAGAACTTTTTTTAGTGGTAAAAAAATTGGAGAATGACGGAGGGAAGTTTATTTGTTTATGATTCCAGACGAATAGACAATTTAATAGATAAACAAGATTTGAGTATTTTTCAAAGAAAGTAAAGGATGTCAGAGTTAGAATGATATTGTTAAAATAATATTATTCGTAAAGCTTTGTTTTGTAGGTTACATAATCTTAAAAAAACATTAGACTTGTATTGTCCCCATAGCTGACAAGCATATCTAAGATGTGATCCAAAAAATGCATTGTATATATTAAGTAGAGTTTCTTAATTGACATAGTGGCGAATTTTGGCTAGCATCCCATTTGATCTACACAATTTTACTGCTAAGTTTTTAAAATGAGAGGAAAAGTATAGATCTGAGTCAATTTGAATTCCAAGATATTTTAATGAAACTACCGGAAAGATTTTTTGGCCACTTAGGGGCCATCCATAAAGGACGTCATTAAAAGGACAAAAAAAGACAAGGGGGAGGGGGGTTATCAGAAAAGGATGTCACTTTATATAATTTTTTTTATATAAACACGTGTTTTGATGGAGTTAACGTAAGGGAATGTTATACTTTTATCTATAGTAATATAGGAAAGAAATTAGTGTTGATATTTATTTAAATTTTATTTTTGTATAAAAAATATATTGAATATATTACAATTAATTATATATTGCTCAACCTTTGGTAGTTTCTCGTATCATACGTATCATTAGTTGATCGCTACGGGTTTTCGTGCTAATTCTTTTTGCGTAATTCGTCCCCAAGGACTTAGTGTTAATATCATATATGATTTTAAATAGAGTTTTACAAATATTTGTCCAAGGGAATTGCTTGCGTAGCAATTAATAATGATTGTCTAAAGCGAAAATTACAAATGATTGTCCAAAAGGAATTTGACGGGAAAAAACACATCTTTACTTTTCACAGTATTTGTGTTAATAAGACAGAATTTCAAAGATTCAGAAATTCATTCAAAGTCAGTGCAGAGACTTCCGGAATGGCGGATGCTTTTTTGTAACGAATTTTATAAATAAATTTAAAATAAAGGAAGATAATAAAAAGATAATAAAATAAAATAAAAATAAAGAGAATGGAGAAAAAAAAAAAAAAGAAATAAAGAAGCTAAACTAAAAAAAAAAACCAATTAAAACAAATTAACAAAAGAAAAAATTGAGATAAGAAAAAGGAAAGACAAAAAACCAAAGTTAAAAGAAAATAATCATTCGAGAATGGAAAGTAATAAAAAAGAATTAAAATTAAATATAAAAATTGCTCCGTTTTTGAAGAAAGAAAAAATAATATTTTTCAAATTTTATTATTTTTGAAGGATTATATGTGTTTGCTTGACATGATTTACTTTCTTATTTTAATATTGTCATTTATTATGAAAACTCTATACTTTTCGTGATTAAATGTTTGTGTGTGTGTGTGTGGGTGACACGTTTTTATTTGTGAATATTATTGAAATTTTTTTGTTTATTTTTTGTTATTTTTTAATTTTTTAAAAGATCATTGTTGTCTGTATATTAAAAGATGGATAGAAATAGTCTTCAAAATTCGCTTATAAAATTTTACAATAATGCTCATCCATTCGAGAAATAAGCCGATAGTCAAAAAAAAGTCCATAAAATATGGAATGAGATCAAGGAAAAGCAAAACTTGGAGGTTCAAGTAAAGACTTTGATCCAAAAATATACCTCAATGGTCTTGAAACAAAAAGGTTCTTTAATGTCATTTTGGGACCATCAAACAACCAAGCAATCTGTTCCTTCCCATGCCAGTTCTTCCTCCTTAGAGTTCCAGCATTTTTCAGATCAATTTAATGAGCCAATAGATGTCGTTGATACCACGTCAGATGCCTCTCGACACGACATCCTGAGCACAGTTCAAATTGAGACGAAGAAGGCCAAGACTCATGTTCAAGACAAAATCAAAGCAGAGATTATTGTTTTGAATCAAGAAATAGTTGCTATGAAGAGCAGAAAAAGAAGTGGCATATGGACCGATGCTGAAGAAGAAACCATTAAAAAGAAGAAGATTGGCAATATGAAGTCAAAACAAAGATCAAGGACTGAAAAGAAAACTGTCATGAATCAGGTAATATTTATCGCATCATATAATAATAAGTTACAATAATAATATTGCAGAAAATGAACATTAACTTATTTGTATAGTTCTTTCGGTACTGTAGGTGTTCGCTAACCACCCGGAAGTGAAAAAAGCTCTTAAAGTACGTGACGGAATCGGTCGCCCTACTATTGAGGTAGAACAGTCTGAGATATTGCGTGTCATCATTCAACTTGCTGAACATGGATCTGCTGCCCACGAGAAAAGACTATCTGAAGTGTATAGAGTGAGAGTACAACTTTAGATAATAAATAATTCTAATGTACTATATTAGGTCTCAATATAACTTTTCAGCCTTTGAACTTATTCACTGATTATTCTTTAATTACTTTTAAAGAGCCTCAAATCTTTGGATGAGCTTGGTGCCGAGCTCGAAAAGAGAGGTTACAATCTTAGCAGAAGTGCTTTAAATACTCGTTTGCTGCCAAAACGGAGCGATTCGCTTGAAGGAAAGAGACACGTCCACACGGTTCCAGTTAAGTTGATGCGAGCTCAAACTGACCTCCATTCAAGTCACGTGGATGTTCCATTTTGTACAGCAACTATAAAGAATGTGGAAGAAGTTTGCTCTTTTTTGGACCCCAAGGATGTGTGCTTTATAAGTCAAGACAATAAAGCTCGGATCCCTATTGGAATCACCGCTGCCAACAAACAAGCTCCTATATTGATGCATATGGAATATCGAGTTTCTCTTCCTGATCATGATTGGGTTATCGCTGCAAAGCACAAACTCATTCCGTCCGTCTACGCAGGTATTGCAATCAAACCAGACGGGCTTGGAAAATCTGACGCAGTTTCCTATTCCGGTCCCACTTATGTTGCTATTCGATCTGGAAAGCATTCATCATCGACAGCGTATGCTCACGGAATGGACTTTGAACGACTTTTGACTCTGCCAGAGTTTGATTCTATCACAAAAGATCCTTTGACCAAGTTGGTCAAGCCAGTGGTTGTTTTCAGTGTTGATGGTGGACCAGATGAAAATCCACGATACGCTAAAGTCATCGAAACTGGTATAGCCTTCTTTTCAAATTTTTTATTGCGATCCATCAATACAGTTATGTTTCTTCTAATTTAAATATCTATTTTGTTTACAGCAATTCATCATTTCCTTACAAATGATTTGGATGCCTTATTTATCATGACAAATGCGCCAGGACGGAGTGCTTTCAGTCGAGCCGAGAGAAGGATGGCTCCACTGAGTAAAGAGTTGGCGGGATTGATCCTACCTCACGATCATTATGGACCTCATCTAGACTCTAAAGGTATTCAAATTCATTTTTAATATCAACTGTTTCTCAAAATACAATATAGATACAAGGCTTAAGGAGTTAATTATATGCATTGCGACTTATATTTAAGGCAGGACAGTGGATCTTCTTTTGGAGAAAAAAAACTTTGAATTTGCTGGAAAGAACTGTGCCTCGGTCTTTTCAGGTCTGATGATTGACCAGTTTCCAACGGTGGCCGAGTATATCGATCCAGACAAAAAGACGGAGCTCGACGTTCATCATCTCTTATCAAAGGATCAAGACTGGTTTGCCTCTCATGTGCGCACCAGTCAATATTTCACGCAAATTGTGAAATGTGAAGATCCCAGATGTTGCGCTTTGAAAAGAAGCTCTTACTTCCATGTTATTCCTGGTCGATTTCTGCCTCCACCAATTCCAATCAGCCAGTCAGAAGATGGTTTGAAAGCTGTATCCATTTCAGACATCGCCAGCAAGAATCGTTTTCCTTCAGTATTTTTTCTTATCGCTTCCAATATTCAGAGCACCATTCCTCGATCATTGAAATCATTCAAACCTCCTCCTTACGACCTGTTTTGTCCCTCTGTGCAATCAAGTTTGTCTCAGAAAATCTGCAAGCACTGTAACTTGTATTTTGCCTCCCAAGTCATGCTCAAAAAGCATGTCAACTTTACTCATTCCAATGTTATTAACCGAATGACTATTACTGTTTTGCAAGTCAGGCCTGTTTGCATTGCCGCCAAGCGCAAAAGAGAGTTAATGGCCTTAGTTGCAGTAGAAGAGAACGCGGCCTTTGCTGAATGGTTCGATGAGGACGAAATCGAAACGGAGGGCCTTCATATTCCGAATGATTCAACTGTTTCAGACGAACCGGACTGCTCTTTTCCAATCATATCAATTGACGATCACTTAAAAAATCCTTGGATAGATGATGAGTGAGGCAAGTTGATACACTGATACACTTTGATTAAATTTAATATGTCGGATAAGACTAAAGTAATATTAAATAATTTTTTTTTTTAGAAAGGCAAAAGAACAAAAACATACGTGGAAATACCTAATCAGATTCTGAATGATATTTATAGGGGTTGTGGGGGGGGGGGGGGGGTTGGTGCTCAATTTTATGACGTCCTTTTTAAGGGGGGGGGGGGGGTATAGGAAAAAAGGACAATCAGTGACAAAGGAGGGGGGGGGGAGGGGGTCAAAAAATGCCTTATAAATGGTGACGTCCTTTATGGACGCCCCTTAGTCTAAAGTGTAGGTTTTTATACATTTTAGATTGACTTAATTTGAAAATAATGAGTTCAGTTTTGTTGCTATTAAGACTTAGTTTGTTAGAGCGCAGCCATTGAAAAAGGTTGGATAAATCATGATTAATATGTTTGTTAATTTTTTTTAATGATTTGTTTGTTGTGAGTAAGTTGGTGTCGTCAGCAAAATGGTAAGTCGTTGAAAGTTTTAGAGAGATATTAAGATAATTTATAAAAATAAGGAAAAGAAATTTTGATATAATACAGAACCTTGGGGTACACCCGTGGAGCATTTTATTGGAGAAGATTTAGCATCATTGATGGAAACAAATTGCGGTCTATTAAAAAGATATGATGAAAACCATCGGAGTGTATTACCTCAAACACCGCAGTGTTCCAATTTACTTAAAAGGAAGGAGTGATCAGCAGAATCAAAGGGTTTCTCCAAGTCAAGAAACACTCCACATGCAAAAAGCTTATTGTCAAGAGCATTTCTATTAGTTTCAGTTATTTTAATAAGTGTAGAGTTTCTTAAGAAATCCAAACTAATGTTTGTACCATACTGGAACATTGGTTTTTGTCAAGAAAACTATAAAGTCTGTTGTACATGGTTTTTTCAAATATTTTACTAATGTTAGATAGAAGAGGAATTGGTCGATAATTTGTGTGATCCATTAGAGAACTCTTTTTATGGATAGGAATGACTTTGGCTATCTTAAAAACATCTGGAAAAATATCTTTATTAAAAGAATTATTCTATATGGTACAGAGAGGCTTGCAAATAACATGAGAAGTAAGTTTAAGAAGGTGTGTGGGGGTACTATTTGGTCCTAAAATTTTACCATTTTATCAAAACTATTTTTTATCAAACCAGACATCTTATTTTCAGTCACTGGATTAAGGAAGAAAGAATTAACATTTTTTAAATAGTCAGATAAGATACTTTTAGAGTAAATCATTTTACTTTTGGGTGGGTGTTGTATTGTTTCATAGTATTTGTTAAAAATGTTAACAACAGAATACTGTCGGAGATAGTGTTACCATTAGACTTGAGAATGTAAAATTTAATTGGTGTAGAGGGTTTGATGTTAATAATTTCTTTTATTCTTTTCCACGTGTTTTTTTTATTGTTGAGGTTTTTGTTAAAGAAGTAGATTTTTGTAGATCTTATTTTTAATTGCAATCAACTTCAGAACTCCATTAGTGATCCAAGGTTTAGATTTGAGTTTAACTTGGTTTTTGGCCAATTTTTTCTACGGGGCATGACGATCAAGAGCTATGTTGAATTTTTTTAATGAGAAGTTTATTGGTTGATTGACATCATCACTATTTATGATACAAAACTTCCAGTCAATATTAGAAATATCTTGAATAAATTCATTATCATCGAAATTCTTAAATGATCGTTTAGTTGATATGAGTTTTTTTCTTTTGAAAGGAGTACAAGGAATGCAAACAAACTGTGCCATGTGATCTAAAATTGATATTGTTAGGTTGCCAGAAATAAGATTAGAAATTTGAAAATTTAAAAAGATGTTATCAATAATTGTTTTAGATTTACAAGGTTACTTGCGTTGGTTGAATTATTGTTGGGTAAAAAGAATAAGAATAAAGTGAGTCAAGGTATTCAGAGATAATAAAGGATCCATTGTAGTTTAGTAAGTCCTTGTTAAAGTCACCCATTAGCATAACCTGTTTATTTTCAGAACTAAGTTTTTCAAGTAAAGGATTAAAATAATCAGAAATAAATTCCTTTGGGTTCATTGAAAGATGCCAGTATATGCAGCCAATGATGACATTTTTCTTAAAAGGATTGATAATTTAAATAAAGAGAGATTCTAGGTGTTTTGAGGCATATGCTATAACATCTCTTCTAACATAGTAGTTTAGATTGTAAGTAAAGCGTGTACACGAAATAAATGTAAAAGTAGAAAAACAACCAAAAAAAAAGTACTTATTAATTTTTATTTCAAACGAAGTAATAATTTTAATACAATAATATAAGAAGATCAAACATTAAAAAAAATAAATTAATTATTCCTGTGGGAATCTAATAAAATTTTGAGCTTTTGCTTTAGTGGTACCCATAAGCTTGCGCACAGAATAAGAATCAAAACTATTTGATGCTTTTTTAAATGATATTTTAATATCTTTAATGTTTCTGAAAACTTTTTTGTTTTTATCATTTTTCTTTTAATAATAGCCCAGTACTTTTCAATAACTCTCAATTCTGGGCAGTTTGGAGGATTTTCTGTTTTAGGCAAAAGTTCAGTTAGGTAAAAGCTAGTCAAAGTTCACATTATTCTTTTTATACGATTCCATAGCTAGTTTACAATAGTGAATTGAAGATAAATCAGGCCAGAACACAGGTCTGTTATTGTGTGATTTAATGAGAGGTAAAAGGCGTTTTTGTAAATATTCTTTAAGATATACTTGACCAGAAAGTGTGGACTGAGAAATATAAGGTGCTGATTTTTAGCCACAACTGCAAATAGCTTGCCAAATCAAAGCTTTTTTAGGGAACTTGTCATGTTTTGTGTATTTAAATTTCTTATCTGCTTTTCCTCTATATTTGGTAATATAATAAATAGCACCAGGAATTTGTTGGTGATTGTGCTTGATATAAGTTTCATCGTCTTCAATAATACAGAAATTTTTAGAAATAAAATTGTTTTCTAACTAGTTTTATATCTTTAAAACCTTCCTTTCTTCCACCACCCTTAAAAACCTTCCTTTCTTCCACCGCCCTTAAAAACCTTCCTTTCTTCCATCACCAGATTTGCGTTTGATCGATTTTGTTTGAGAAAAACGTTGAATAACACGACTAACGGTGTATGGATGTATTTTCAACGATTTTGCTATCGAATTGTAGCTGCTATTAGGATTTTGTAAATATTTGTGCAAAAATTGTGCAAAAATCTCTTACGTCTTCTTCTTATGTCATTTTTAAAATTTATTTCAAGTTAAATCCAAAAACTAACATATTTTTTGAAACCACAACACGTTGTAAACAAAATACAAAACAATTTAAAAGATTTTAATACAAACACTGAAAAAAAATGACGCGCTTATTCTTTCACATTTATTTCGTGTACACGCTTTATAGAAGAGCGCCTCCTTTGTTAGCTTCAGTAGAGCATTGTTCGATGTTATAACCATTTATACTTATGTCAGTTATATTGGGATCATTAATTTACAATTTAGATTCCGAAATTCCATATACTGTTGGAAGAATGGTAAGTGACCTTATGAGACTTCGAACAATCACATAAAATGCCTCTTTGATGATTGGCTACTGCTTTATTGCAGAACTTACACTGGTACTAGTTAAAAACAAAGCAATATTACATAAAGTATGGTATAAATCAATAACAAATAAATATAGTATAATATAAAAATAAAGGATATAATAATTAACTAGTAATCATAAAAAATATATAGTATTAAGAATTTTAAATAGTTAATTTAATAATAAATAATATAATAGCAGATAATATATGTATAATAAATAAATAATATTAAAAGATACAACAACTAAAAAAAAACATCGAACAAAAAATTATTAACTATATTAACGATATTATATACACTTATATAATTATATATATATATATATATATATATATATATATATATATATATATATATATATATATATATATATATATATATATATATATATATATATATATATATATATATATATATTAACGAAAAACAATAATATAATGCAAGAAAAATATAATAAAAGAAAACTAATAAAAAAAAAAATAATATAATTCAAGAAAATTGATAATAAAAATTAGAAAGACAAAAAATTAATAATAATAATTAGAAAGACATAAAATTATAATATATAATTACAAATTAAATCGTTAAAAAATAAGTATAAAACAACCAATCTTCTTATTCTTCGTTTGTAATTTTCTTTTTTTTTCCTTCTTCTTTTGTTTCTTTTTATTCGTTAACTTTTTTTTTTTTTTTTTTTTTTTTTGTTTTTTTATTGTTTTACGTAAGAGTTTTTTTTTTTAGTTTGAAATTCTCTTTATCTTTTTGTAAATTTTTTCTCTTGATTTAATTGTTTGTTTTAAATTAATTCATAAGATTATTGACTTGATTATGATTTATTGGTATTTATCTTTAAATTTGAGTTTAACTTTAATCTTTATCTTTACTTTAGCTTTTTTAACGGTTAAACAAACGCTACCGCCATTAGCGAAGACTTTGCATGTTGTTATTTTATTTCTTTTATTTAACAAATTATATATGCGTTTATATAATTTTTTGAATTATAAGCATATGTTATAAACATATATAATTTGTTATATACATTTATATAACTTATACATTCTATATATATACGTAATATGTATTTTGCAATTCTGCACTTTAATAAGTTCATAAGTTTATCTCGTAAGAAAGAAGTAGAAGAAACTGAAGTAAAACAGGGTAATTTAGAAAAAAGGCCTTCTATAGTAACAAAAAACATCAAAATCAATACAAGTTTATTTAAAAATAACAGAACAAAACTTTGACAACATTGAAACAAAGCACAAACTTTTTACTTTTTACTTTGCAGGATCAAAACCTTTTAACGAGTTACCTTCCGACATTACAAATACGGCAGACAAACATTATTAAAAAAACAAACTAAACAACAAAGCAGCATTGACTTGAACACGACGTAAACATGACGTACACTTTACTAATTTTAATACTTTTTGTTATTTTCGGATAATTATAATTTCTGTTTTAAGTTTTAGTTTTTACACAAGACACATGTTGATAACAGTTTTTTAAAGTAAACTGAAAGTTTACTTTCAAAAACTGTTATCAACAATGTGTCTTTGAAGATAAACTGAAAGTGTATATCTTGTATAAATATCATATCTTTCTGCAAAAATATCATATCTATGCTTGGAAAAATCTTTTTTTTCCCTTCAAACCCAGAAGGATTCGAAGAAAAACATAAAATTGTAACAACATAGGTGGGCTCGAAGAAAAAATTAGGCTTAAGAGATAGAATTCTTCGCAATAAAGGTTTGTCTTCATTTGTAGATTTTTCGGATTGAACCTGGTTTTTGAGGGAGTTTTTTTCTTAGAGATTTCTTTTCTCTATGTTTTTCCAGTAAAACCTTTTTATAAAATAAGGTGAACAAAAATTGTTTTTTTTCTTCTTAATTTTGATACTCGCTTTTTTGGTTTCTGCTTTCAGACTGGCATTAAATGGTGCAAAGAAAAAGCTAAGCTTGTTTTACCAAATGTATATACGTTAGTAACATTGCCAAACTAAGCCTTTTTTTATATTCGATTTAGTATTATTAGCTAAAAAAGTAATAGAAGCTTTAGCTGAAATGTCGGCAGTGTTCGAGACAGCAGCAGAGGCTAAGATTTTGGTAGTGTTCAAAGCAGCGACAGAGGCTGAAATATGGGTTGTTTTCAAGACAGTAGCAGAAGCTGAATTATTAGCAGAGACTGCTATAATGGATAGTGGATAATGTGGAGACTGAGTCTTCTTAAATTCCTTAAGGATATATTAAAAGCACTATTAAGATAATCACGTACTTGCACTGATTTATTGATCAATTGAAATGGCTTAATCAAGAGTATTTACTCTACCAAAAAACGGGCAAGACAACACAAAACCTTGAATAGATCTACAATGCGACTCTTTCTTTAAAACCCATGTCAACTAATGTCAAACGCGTTTTTTCGACCTGCACCAGTTTCTGCAAAAAATTCAGATCAAGATTAATTGATGAATCAATTGGGTCCCGGGCGCCAAGTTTTGATAGGGTGCCAGCCGTCAGAATGGCAGAATCTAGAGTGGTAGAAAATCTTAAAATAGTTATTTTATATCATTACCACGAAAATTTTTATATTCTTTCATGTCCAAATCATAGATCGAATCATAGAAATTATACATAATTATGCGTGAATTATTCATGCGAAAACGAAGATTTGGTAAAAAAAAAGTCACTTTGCTCAGTTTGATCCTTTTTTACAGGATCTTTTTTAGAGGATTGCACCTATCTTTTAATATATATGAGCAGTTTATAGACATAATGATGGATAATTTTATACAACAAATAGTGAAAGAAATACAAAAGGCTAAATATTTTTCCATCAATATTGATTCTACTTCTGATATTAGCCATGTAGATTAACTGTACTCATTTTTAGGTATGTTCAAAAGAATGGCTGTCCAGTAGAAAGATTTTTAGGGTTTTTTCCCAATTCTGGTCATAAATCTGAAGAATTAGTAGATGCTATATTTTTTAGTTTTAGAACCGCATGGATTAGGTATAAATAATTGTCGTGATCAAAGCTACGACAATGCGTTTAACATGTCTGGTAGGTGTATAGGGCTTCAAGCTCGCATTAAAGAAGTTAAATCTTGAGCTGCATTTGTACCATGCTTGGCAAACTCTTTAAATTGCTTTAAAATGCTTCTGAATTTTTTTATTCTGCTTCAAAGTATCTATAAATATTAAACTATAAATATTAAATATAAATATTTCACTGCTTCTACAATAGATGGGAGTTACTTCAGAACAATTTCATTAAAACTGAAAACGTATCAATTAAAAAGCTTTCAGATACCAGGTGGTCAGCAAGATCTGATGCTTGTATTAGTTTAAAAAAAAATTGGAATTAAATAATTAATGCACTGTCTTTAAGATGATAAATCACAAAAGTCAATCACATGATCAGAAGCTAATTAACTATAACTAAAATTAGACTTATTATCTTGAAACGGTTATAATGGTCACATTAAAATGTGGTATATTTGTAAGATTTAGCAAAACTAATAAACAATTGCAGTCAGTTTAGATTGATTTAGAAACAGTTGTAGATCAGTTTTAGACAAAACACATAATGAAAAAAACGCAAAAGAAAAAGAAAATTAACTGCAGATGAAAAAAGAGAAGGAGAAATAAACTTTGAAATTCGAGACTCTTTAAGGATAACCACATGTTATGCTATTATTTAAGGATTATCACATTATATGCAATTATTTAACGATTGCCACATATTATGCTATTATAAATAAACCACATTCTGAACTAGAATAAAGAAAATTGTGCTATGATGAAGCCAATAAAAAACTTAACTTTTTTTTTAATGTAATAAAAAAATCAGCATCAGAAGTTTACAAAAAAGCAGAAATACTTCAAAATATATAACTAAAAATGGTTTTTCGACTTCATTTACTAACGAGTGCATACAAAAGTTATATAATAAGTTTAATTGAAAACATAAGATCTAAAACTATAGTAGATGTTTGTAAAATGATCAGAACTGATAAACATCGAGAACAATATAACTATCTTTAATGCTATATCTACTGTAAGTAGATATAGCAATTATGATATATCTATGCTGCCCAGCTTCCAGTTGTTCAGCTGAGAGATCATTTTCAGCATTAAAAAGGGCTATCTCTATCTGTTGAACCTGCACGTAATTTTTTTTAATTATCACCCCATATCAAAAATACAGTTATTTGTAAAAGAGGGCGTTTAAAGGATTAGTGCCCCAGGCCGCGAAAAATATCAATACGTCACTGAACTTAATGTTAAAACGTTTAAACATAAAAAGGGCAGTACTGGCAAACATAAAACAAGTTCGATGCCGAATGCTATAAAAGTAGAAAATAAATTAGTCACGAATTCAAATGAAATCGCTGCCGAATTCAATAAGTTTTTTTCAACAATCGGACATAAACTATCAAATAAGATTCCTTATGTAGACAACAACTCTGTTGACGAATTTATACCGTCACTTAATTCAACTATAAATTTTTCAAATCTAAGTTATTATGAATTTGTAATAGGATTTAATTCATTAAAAAGGAATAAAACAATTGGTCCTAATAATATAAGTGAAAATATTATAATTGACTCTTTTAATGTGATCAAAGATATCTATTACAAAGTCTTTGAAGCATCTATTACTCAAGGATCTTTTCCAGATAGTTTGAAAATAGCAAAAATAACTCCAACCTTTAAAACAGATGATCATACCAATATAACAAACTATCGTCCTATCTCAGTTCTACCAGTCTTTTCAAAAATATTAGAAAGAAGAATGTATAGCAGAATATACACTTATCTTATTGATAATAACAAAAATCAATTTGGTTTTCAAAAAAACAATTCTACTGAACACTAAAAAGCTGGAGAGCTATGGTGTAAAATATAAAACTCTAAATTGGTTCAAAGGCTACCTAAGTAATCGCAAACAATTTATTTATAATAAAGAATCTTTAATAACGAATGTAACATGTGGTGTCCCCCAAGGGTCCATACTTGGGCTACTGTTATTTTTATTATACATAAATGATCTTTACAAAGCTTCTAACTTAACGACCGTAAATTTTGCGGATGATAAGAATTTATTTCAGTCGCACGAAGACATAGATATACTTTTTAATAAAATGAATAATGAACTAAAAAGAATATCTTATTGGTTTAGAAAAAATAAATTGTTTTTTACTTTTTTACCTAACCTCTAAAAAAAAGAGAATCAAAAATATCTTGCCTGATTTATTAATTGACAATACAATCATAAAAAGAGAAAAAGTTTCAAAATTCTTAGGAGTTATGATAGACGAAAACTTATCTTGGAATCAACAAATTGATAATATTTCCATGAAAGTTGCTAAATGCATTGGAATTCTATATAAAGCTAGATATATACTAAATAAACACCAACTAACTCAACTATATTATTCATTTATTCATTGCCATATAAACAATGCTAATATTATATGGGGAAGCGCTCACAAAACCAAACTTAAATCTCTCTCGGCATCAAAAACACGCAGCTCGCATAATTAATTTTGCAAATCGTTTTTCAAGCTTAACACCACTTCTTATAGAAATGAAAGTTTTAAATATATACGAACTAAATATTTTTAATACTTTATGTTTTATGTTTAAATGTAAAGAAAATGTATCTCCTAGTGTATTTATAAATCTCTATAATTTGAAATCCAAAAACAAATATGAACTTCGTTGTAGTAAAAATATTCAAGAGCCATTTTGCAAAACAAAAATTGACTAGTTTTGTATTTCTTATCGTGGTCCATTTCTCTGGAATAAAATAGTATTACCTAACTTTGATTTTTCTTTCAAGTGGTCCTTTTTCTTCCTTTAAAAAGAAATTAAAAGAAATAATATTTTCAACACAAATTATATTCATCTATTTTTAGTATTTCAAGTTAATATGATTTAATACATTATTTTTGTTTACTGTATAAAGAATATAATTTATACAACATATATTGAATACTTTATATTATAATATTATTCAATATTGAGAATGTTATATACCTATATTATAAAATATTATGTTAAAACTTGCTTAACATCTGAAGAGTATTATAACGCATATGTAATTTAATGTACCATTTTTTTTTATATAGATTGTAAAGGGCTTCATGATAAGATCATGTGATCTTCTGGAAGTCCTACCAGTAATACATTCATTGTAAATCTACCTTGTTCATATTATTCTGGAAAATAAATTACAAAAAAAAAAAAAAAAAAAAAAAGTTTTGTTATCTATTATTATTTACAAAGAAGAACGGAAACCCGCAGTTAACCGTGGTTTTTAAAAAATGGAATTCAAGTCGCCATGTGCCGAACCTAAAGGAAATTTAAAATCCCCTAAGGAAATTTAAAATACTACTATAGTAACAAATATAAACTAGTGCTTAGAAAACTTTGGAAAACGAGTGCTTTTAAAAATACTAAATTACTATAATGAGCTTAAAACTGAAGCCAGTCTTATAAAAATTATTTATGACAGTTATTATGTTGTTTATAAAATAACATAAATAAGCTACAAAATTAGGCCCAGCTAATTTTGTAGCTTATTTATGCTGTTTTATAGCTTATTTATGCTATTTTAAAGCTTTTTTATGTTTGTTTAAGTTATTTATAGATATAGATACTATATTTTTTATATTATGGCTAATTTCGCTAAAAAAAATTTATGATATTAATTTTATGTTAAATTTAAAACTGATTAGATTAAATTGAATGATATCAAATAATTGATAGCCAGTAAATGTAAGCATTTGGCTCTCATACTCATGGATGTTGTAAAAATAGGTTAAAAATTGTAAATTTGATAACATTTGTTAACTTTGATTATCTCACACGTATGTAAATAATTTCATTATATTGAATTCTATTTATAATAATATTCAATTTATAAAAAATCGAATATAACAAAAAACTTATGATAGCTTATTTAATAAAAATAATTTAATTTATTTTTTTATAGTTTTGAAATCCTTAAGTATTGTTTTGTCAATAGATTAAAAATTTTGTAATTTAAATAAAAAAAAGCAAGTTATAAAAAATAACTCTGAGCATGCTTGCTGTTTAAGGTTAACTGCATGTTATATGGAGACCCTTTTAAATTTTCTCTATATTTTTGAAATGATGAATATAAACTTCATAAATTAAATTTGAAATTACAAACAGTTTTAATCTCTATAAAAAATAAAGCAAATAAAAATAAGTTTTGATAATTAAAAATGTTTATTAATATTGAGAAAATAAATATTATGGACATATCGAACTAGATTTTGTTTCTTACTCTTCAGTTGCTCTACTAACTTTGTTTTTTGAGTTCACTAAATTTAAATAACTTATGGCTTATGTTAAGATTTAAAAGTCTCAATATCAAATTTGTGGTATAACTAGTTTTTCCTTAAGCCTTGATGCCATTTGCAATACAACAGACCTAATTTCATCTGTTGTTAAATTGTATAATTTTGCTTTCATGTCAAGAATAACATCAGTTAATTCTTCCTCTTGTGTATCATTCAATGTATTTTTTCGACTTAATTGTTTAATCTTTTCTTTTTCCAACTTTCTTTAGCAAAGTAAATCTTGAAATACCAATGTTTATAATGCACATCTGTGTAAAATGCTGACTACAACAACATATTCCACATATTCACAGGGTTCTGCAATGCTGCTAGAGACCATGTTGTTTCCATTAGTTCATTTTTGTTTGTTGCCCACTTTTAAGTTTCTTGGCATATTCTGTATTAATAACAAATTTTCAATTTTTTTTTTTATTATTTAAATTAGGGTTTTCAAAAATATAAATTTAAGTACTAAACAAAGCTTGTAATGATATAAATTATACATTAATTAGTTATTACAACATGCATATACAACATTAATTAGTTAGTACAAGATATCCTATTAATAAATTATAGTCATAAAAATACTTTTTTTAAATGGCATTTGGTGCATTTCAAAAAAGTTCTTCAACATTATTTACAATTACATTAATTTAATTGTACTTACAGCTACAGAGCAAATTATTTGATTTTTGTACATGTTTTTCATAAAGTAAATAGCTAATAATTACTAATAGAATACTTTTAAGTTCATAGTGAAATGACCAAATAAAATACTAAGCTAAGTTTTGCTAACCTTCGAAAAAAGTTTTCTATTAAAATCTATTTTTGAAAGAAGAACGTTTCTTGAAACCTTCAATAGTTTTCTGAATGTCAAACTTTCCTGGATGGCTACGATCTTTTTAATCTTGTATATAAAACGTTATTTAAGTAAAAATTTTTAAAGACAAGCACCCAGTTATATTATTTAATGCCATGTCCATATTGCCAGCACTGTCTATATATTCCACACTTACCCTACTGAAACCCTAACAGCTCAAGATATAGTTAAAAAAATTACTAGAAGACTTTAATTTTCATACCTATACACTTTTTTTAGATTAATTTGAAATGGTGAAGTCCAAGAAAAAAAAAGAAAAAACTGCAGACTTTAATAAAGTAAAATTTAAAGTTGGAAAGCATAAACCCAGAGGAGGTAATGTCACTGATACATCATTTAGAACAGCCACTATAAATATTTCTGCTCAACTTGAAGTGCGCAATGTACCAACAAACAAAAGAAATTTGTCATTGAAGGTTTGGGTTTTTAGCTTCATAAAACTCCATAAAAATTACATTTTTTATTGTCTTAATTATTTGGTTAATTGGATGTAAGATTTTTATAACCTATCTATGTATTATATCGCCAATTAATAAAGAGATTTTGTATTACTTTTTTTATGTATGATGTAATTAAGAAGCTCTTGTTAATATTACTTGCTAGTTCTATAATATATATATATATATATATATATATATATATATATATATATATATATATATATATATATATATATATATATATATATATATATATATATATATATGTATATATATATATATATATATATATATATATATATATATATATAAATATATATATATATATATATATGTATATTATATACAGTATATATATACAGTATATATATATGTATATATATATATATATATATATGTATATATATATATATATATGTATATATATATGTATATATATATATATATATATATATATATATATATATATATATATATATATATGTATATATATGTATATATATATATATATATATATATATATATATATATATATATATATATATATATATATATATATATATATATATATATATATATCAGTGTTTCACAGGAAAATGTGCAATAGCGTGCAGTTATATGACCACGCAAAAAATACTTTGTTTTGATGATTTGACCACGGCTTTTGACATATTTTCAAAATTTAAAAATGCCCAATTATTGTTGACACTATTGAAAATGGTCTAGAATAGCCCCTGTATGTATATATATATATATATATATATATATATATATATATATATATATATATATATATATATATATATATATATATATATATATATATATATATATATATATATATATATATATATCACTTAACTTCTACTACTAATATAATTGCTCTGTTCTTTTAAGAACATTGAGCACTCTATTGTGTAGAATACTTTTTAAAGTTGTTTAAATATATATATATATATAATAATAATAATAATAATAATAATAATAACAATAATAATAATAATAATAATTAGAGATTAAAGTGCCATTATGATTATCTCACACGTATGTAAATAATTTCATTATATTGAATTCTATTTATAATAATATTCAATTTATACAAAATCAAATATAACAAAAAACTAATGATAGCTTATTTAATAAAAATAATTTAATTTATTTTTTTATAGTTTTGAAATCCTTAAGTATTGTTTTGTCAATAGATTAAAAATTTTGTCCCTGAATATTTCTGTACTAGTTTTGTCATATTAAGAAATTATTGATCATTATTTGATCACAACAGCCCTTTGTCAGAATACGTCACAAGCAGGTTAATGTTATTCTTTGATTTGCTATCAAAAAATGGAAAAGAAGAGGCTTAATCATTCATATTGAAGCTACCTACTCTATGGTCCAATGATGCAATATTCTAGGACATGAATGTTACCATTTCAAGGTTGTTAATGACACGGCAGAGTGAGGCATTACCCTCATCCAAAACTACAATTGTGCACTGACAAAGAACGAAACTCAAAAACAATATTTATTGTAGTTTTTGGTAGATACTGGACATTTGTACCAGTTGGTGGTTATTGTAGGCTTGATCACAAAAATATTTTTTTGTAAATAACAGTATTAGCCACTCTAGTTCATGTGGTTAAAGTATTTTAAAATAATTATGATACCTGATGGTTTAGTAAGCATTTAAAATTAATTTAACGCATTGCTAATTTAATACTTACACAGACTTTAAAAGTAAAAACATTGAAATCAATTATATTGGTGAGGTGAAACAGGGCTGATGACACCTGGGGTCCTGAAAGCACACTCTTCCCACACTTTTTAATTGATGAGATATTGTGCCCCTCCCCTTCACTTTGAAGACTGTGTTGTCAGCCCTGTGAAATAATAGCAACTTAACTAATATCATGATAATAAATAACTAACAATATACAGGATGTTTATATAGAACTTGTTATTAATAAGAAACAAATAATAATAGTCATAAGTAATCATAAGTGATCACAGAATGTTGTCTTTTCAGCACTTACATATGTCACTACCATTAGTAATGGTAGTTAAGAAACAACAGTTTTTTGTTCAAAAACACAAGCATTTGCACTCATTCCAGAGTTAACCTGCTTCTTGTCCAGTCGCAGATAAGCACCCAGTACTAAATAACCTCTCGGAAAACACTGTACATAAAGGCGTCCCTGAATATTTCTGTACTAATTTTGTGATATTAAGAAATTTGGACTTCCTCCAGTAATCAAACATGTCTTCATGACTTGCAAGTAGAGGTTCTTTCAAGTACTGCTCCATTGAGCAATATGCAGTATATATCTAAAATATTTAAAAAAAAATTTAGAAGAGTTTGGGCGAGAGGAGAATTTTGTATCAATGAAAGATACATATAATTTTTTTTAATCTGTGTTATAAATTATATCTGTATGCATTTTTAAATGATATTTTTTTAAAATAAATTTATTTTAAATTTATAAACAACAACATTTTTAGACAACGATAGTCTTTTTAATGAACTTTATATAAGAATCATTAAAGATAATACACAAAATCATTAAAGTTAGTAAACCTAAATTAATGAACATTAATTTTTTGTATTTAAAAAAATTTATCGATTTTATAAACAACTAATTTAAACGATTGTCTCTTTAATATATTTTTTAGAAGTAATTATTTTTTTAATGTGAAAGTATTTACTATCCTGTATTTGTATGGAAACTTACTATTTTTAACCCTTTGACTGGGCGATAAAATTTAAAGATGTTTAGAAAAATTAAACTAAAAAGATTTTTAGAAAAATTAAAATCAATAAAAAACAAAAATCATTTGTTTTCACAATAAAACATATATAAATAATATATCAAAAGATTGAAAAAATTGTGCATCATTTATTGGTACCATTTATTCATTACTGAAACCAATATATTAATGTTAAAGTCGTAGTTTTAAAGATCATTTTAAAAGCCATATTTCAACAGAAAAGTCACGATAGTGGCTCATCGCAGTCAAAGAGTAAGTAAGTAAAAGAACAACTCGTTTCTCCACGCAAGTAAGTAGGTAAGTAAGTAAGGGTAAGTAAGTAAAGGTAAGTAAGTAAAGTAAGTAGGTAAGTAAGCAGGTAAGGGTAAGTAAGTAAAAGAACAACTCATTTTTCCGCACAGCGGCCTTGTTTGTCAAGGTTCGTATTTCAGAGTTATAGAGTTGAGAGAGGGTTATACCACAAATGAGTAGCCTCCTCGTCTGTAGTGGCCATCTCAGCCTTGAGGAGGTGAATTAACAAAAAAACAAAAAAAAACAAACTATAATTTAAATCAAATGTGCCTATTTATTAAACAATTATTCAAACAACCAAAGTTGTTACTTTATTTATATGGGTTTCTATAATATTATAAAAACATATGCTAATAGAAAAAGTTTGAAGTTTTTTATTTTGATTGAAAACTTTATTTAAATAATTTTAAGTGTTTTAGTTTTTAAAGCTTTAATTTTGTTATTTGTATGTTTATTTTTTGTTTTTTAGTTTTAGTTAATTTCTTTTTAATTTTTTATTATGTGTAGACTAGATAAATTTTTTAGCGCCTTTTTTAAATGTTCAAATTTTCAAAACATGTTAACAGCTATGGTCAAATCATTAAAACAAAGTATTATTTGCGTAGTCACACATAAAGATGTGTGATTACATGCCTTCCTGACCAAGATTGATACATATATATATATATATATATATATATATATATATATATATATATATATATATATATATATATATATATATATATATATATATATATATATATCAAACATCATCTTTAAGTATAAAATCTTTATACTTAATAAACTACTTTATTTAGTTTTACAGTCTAAAATTAAATTGCAAAATAAGCTAACATCTGTATTATTTCAAATAATTCCTAAAAACATACAATTAACAAATTTACAAACTTTTAGCATCAAATTATTTTAAGCATAAATTTTTTTTATCATTTCATTTAGAATTTATAAAAGGATCGGGTGGTAAATTCTAAATAAAGTAATTAAAATAAAAATAAATTTATTTAACACAACATTAAAACAAACATTTTTGCCATTTTATTTTAGTTATTTTATTTTAGAATTTAAATAAAATATTTGTTTTGCTGTTTTTATTTTAATTATTTTATTTAAAGTTTAAATGAAATTTTGTTATGTCATTTTTAATTTATTTGGAACAGCAAATAAAAATAAGTTTCTTTTAAAGTTCTTTTAAAATTCTCAAACAATGTCAGGTCAGCAGTCAGGTCAGCATTACTGAATGTCATTCCTAATTCCTAGGGCTGATGTATATATCAGGGGCAACGACACCAGGGGGGCTTTTTTATTAATTTTTTATTTCAAAATTTATAGATATAAAGGACTTTTTAATAAAAATTGTCATTTGTGTCAACTTCAAACTTGTGTTGACGTCCATTGTTTTTTAAAAACAGTTAATTCCTATTTTAACATTAAATTGACAACTTTTTTTAAGTATATTTCATAGGAGAGAGTGGGGCACTTTGATACATATGAAATCATAAAACATTGCTATTGTTGAGTCATCTTTGGAGTTGTGAAAACCACTTTTATATGGTGAAATAGCTAAAATAGCTTTAGAGATTTATGGTCATATTACAAATTTTTTAGGTATCCTTTCTTCCTGTTAGTGCACTTATCCCATTTGTAGCTACACCACATTTTTATTTCTGAAAGTTTATTAAATTTCCAGTTGATAAAGGTTTACCACTCTTTGCAATACTTTATACAATTAAAAAACTTATTTTAGTAGCTTTGTATGAAATAATTTACTTTTTATCACTGGATGTTGCCCAAGAATGTTTTTCTTAGGCAATTCCACCTTGTCAATATGATTTTAACCTTCAGATTTGTCATACTTGCAGCCTGTTGAGAAAAATATGCCATGCTACTTTCCAAAACCTAAATATTTAATCATATTTTGAAATGGCGTATTTACCTTTGCTTAGCATCATTCCAAATTAATATTTAAATAAAATTACCTACTAAGTATGTTGCAAAATAAAACAATTTGGAATTATTAAAAAAATGGTGATAAAGGTGAAAATGCAAAGCACATGTTCAGCTGTTTTAAAAATTAGTCAAAGGTTGACAAAGGGTTAATACATTTAAAGACTAAATATTGTGTCGATTTAAAATCAAATGTTTTACAATAAGTCTTATTGTAAGACATAACTTCAATTTACAGTGATTCGAATAAAAAAAGATCAGAAAAATTAATGCATTTTTGTTAAAGAAATTTCTATGGAAAAAATGGTGTTGTGTATGTATGTTTGCTAAAGACGGCTTCACATTTAATAGTTTCTGCATATCTTCAGATTTGCTGTATTTTTTTTCAAAGTGTGTTTTTTGGCTCTCTTCTTTATCTTATATAATTAGATCAATGGTAAAAAAAATTTCAGAATCAGTAAAGCCTTCATAATGAAAGAATTTGTAACACTAAAGAAGCAAAACCAAAAGTTTTCTATAACATTTGATGACATGCGGTTATTGATACCTTGAAGATAAATTGAAGAACTGTTGACTATGTATGAAAACTGAGGAGAAGAAAATGACCAAGATATTACTGATAGTGATTAAGTTTTACATAAAGACTACAACTTGACAATTTTTTTGGATCAACCATCTGCTAAATTTGTTAGCAATTACAAAGATTAAAGTTAAGAAAAGCTAGTCAAAATCTTTAAAAAGTCTCCTGTTAAAAATAATATATATTTACAATAGTATATCCTACAAGAACAAGGCAAAAAGTTAAAATTGTCAGACAAGGTGAAACAGTCAGTTTGATATGTTGGGCAATTTTATAAACTAAAGTTACCTATCCCAAAAGCTCTAATTGACATTGCATCAGAAATAGGTTTAACAATGATGGTCTCAAATCAATGATTTAATACTTTGTTTTGTAGTATTGAAACTTGATCTTGAAGTATTATGCAGAAGAGAATCAAATCTCATCACTGGGGAAACAACTTTTTGATTTATGTAAGATAAGTTAGATTAGCAATATTGAGTTAGCATTGATTTAGATGATCCACTGCATTAGAGATTTATACAACATAGTAACAATAATTTAACTTGTCTACTAATTTACTTACGAAATCCTAAAATATACAAAAAAGGAATTTAAAAAAATCAAAACATATTTTCAATACCAAAGAAAACCGTTATTCGTGAAAAAATAAAAAAACCGTTGACAAGAGTTTATAAAATTAAAGAAAATGAAGATGAAGAATCTGTTGAGGATTCTCAACAACTTAGTCCTACTATTCAATTGCTGAAAGAAGAATTAGAAAATCAAATACGAAGAAAGAGAATAAAAACTGGGCAAAAAATGTAAAGAAGATGCCAAATATTGATTGTTTTGACTTTGAGAAATTATTGAAGAAGGAAATGAAAATAATGGAGTAAGAGCCAATATTCTAAGTATAACATAATTACTTGATGAAAATATTGTCAACAAGCGTAGAGGCAGAGCAAGCCTTTTCAGCTGCTAGTTATATATGCAGTCCTTTGAAAAGTAGATTAGGAGATGATACTTTGAGTAGTGTCTGTTTATTAAGATCACATTTCTTGCAATGATTCTCTCACATGATATTCAAAACAATAAGTTAGGTTTATGTTTTTATTTTACATTTTTGTTCATTTAAAATTTTGAATTATATGGGTTTACAAATGAATTGGTTTATTTTTATTTATCACACCCTCATACATATTTTAAAAATTATTCATTTTTGAGATTGTTATCTTCAAATATTCGAAATATAAGTACAGTTGTCATTTTGTCATTTACAATGTGTATAAGAAATCAAACTCTACTAATTCTGAGATTCTGCTGAATCGTTCAGGAATTTAAATATCATGCGCTGATCCAGCAAGGTAGAAAAGTGAGTGGGATTACAATTCCTTATTGACTCTCATGTCATCTCATTTACTCTTTCCCTTTTTTTCTGTTATTCTTTCTTTTTTAAATAATTTTATTCCATTTTTTATTAACTTTTTTTTAATACTTTTTTTTTTAGTTTACTATCTTTATTATTACTTTTTGTTGTTTGTTTGTATTGTATATTTTTTATCACTCCGATGACTAACTTTTAACTATATAAGTGACACCAAACCTGGTTTTATAAAGTTATAAATAAATTAATAATTTTATGGTTAAATTAGTGGACAAAAAAAACTAAAAAAGAAAAATGCAGTCGTTTGTGTTTTAGTAAAGATATAAACCATTAAATAAAGATATAAACTATAATTATGCACTTATAAAAATATAAGCCATATCAAAATTCAGCTGAATGATGATACAATAAAAAGAAGATGATCTTTTCTTGAATCTTAATTTATCAAAAAGTTTTTTAAAATTACTATTGTGTAGCTTCACAGTGTATTCAGCAATGGAGATCTCGGATTCAGCAATGGAGATCTCAGCAATGGAGATCAGCAATGGTGATTAGACGACCTCAGAATTTTAAAACTTAGTTTTATTTGTTATTTTAAATAAGTTAAAAACAATAAAGTGAATGGTTTATTAAAATTCTGAATAAATTAATTAAAAAAAAAAACAGCCAAATAAAATTTTTTATTTAAGTTCTAAATTAAATAATTTATAATAAAAATTGAGTAAAGAACTTTCTTCTTAAAATTCTAAATAATTAAAATAAAAAATAAATAAAAAGTAACGTTTTATTTACTTTCGAACTAAAATAATTAAAATAAAAACAGCAAAACAAACTCTTTATTTAAATTCTGAACAACATAGTTTAAAAAGCTCAACAGCAAAATAAATGTCTTATTGAAATTCTAAATTAAAAATTTAAAAGTTAAATTTTAAATAAAAATAATTAAAATAAAAATAAAAGAATAAATATTTTATTTAACTACAAAATAAAATATTACAGAAAAACAACTGAAGAACTAATATTTTATTTAAATTCTTAACAAAATAATAAAAATAAAAATGACAAAACAAACATTTTATCCTTATTCTAATGGCTATTTATTTGAATTATAAGCAAAACAGTTAAAGAAAATACAACCATTTTATTTGTTCTAAATAAAATATTAAAAATAAAATCCACAAATTTAATGTTTTTTATAAATTCCTAATAAAATAGTAAAAAATTTTCTTTCAATTTTAGCTAAATGTTCCCATGTTTGTCTCTGTCCATTAGCAATTTTTTGCTGACCTTATTTTTTATAATTCCAATGGTTTTTAACTAAGTGAATTGTTTATTATTTACCAACAGCAATCATCAAAAAAAAGCAAAAAAAAATTAAATTCTATATTATTAACTTAAAAAGATATTTTCAAATTTTTTTTTAACTTTAAAAAATTCTTTTTTTTAAATACTTTGAAGTAAAAAAGGAGATTAAAAGTTGATAGTCAAACTTTTTTTTTTATTCTTAACTTAAAATACTTTCTTTTATTACAATATATATTTATGCTATGATATTTTCTTAAGGATTTACTCAATCAAGTTAACCACTATAACGCTACGATTAGACATGAAGCAATGCTGGGAATGCTTGACTTATTTCAATCTCATCCAAAGGTTATGCATGAACAATTGAGTGTTTGGATACCTAAGGTACAGGTTAAAATTTTTAAGACTAAAGATAAATTATTGTGTAATATATAACTTTATATATTATCTAAACTTATGTAAACCAGGATATGTTGCGGTAGTGGTGTAGTGGTAGAGCGTTCGCTTCACAAGCGAGAGGTTTGATCCCCACTACGTCCCTGTTAGTACCGCGCTCAACTTGTTTCTGCGCAAAGCGGCCTTACTCATCAAGGTTCGTGTTTTAGAATTATAGAGTTGAGAGAGGGTTATAACCACAATTAAGTTGGCTCCTTGCCTGTAGTGGCTTTCTCGGCCTTGGGGAGGTGAAATAAAAAGTATATTTATATATAAACGTTTTTGTTTTGAATTGATATATATATATATATATATATATATATATATATATATATATATATATATATATATATATATATATATATATATATATATATATATATATATATATATATATATATATGAAGCGAAATTATATAAAAATTTCAAAAATAATATTCATTTTAAAAACTTTTAACTTTTTAAAAAAATATTAAACAAAATTATCATAAAAAATGCATTTTTTTTTTTTTTTTTGTTAAAAAACAAAATTTTTAATTTTATAAAACCATAAATAACAATTTCTTTTCGAAGTAAATATTATTTTTGAAATTTTTATATAATTTCGCTTCATTTGAGTACCAGGTTGACATATTTTTGAAAAACTTTTTTAATGAAAATGTTAAGGGCCCATTGAATATTAGAGGCTCTTGGGAGACCCCTTAAAATATTTTTTATTCAAAAAAATTTTTAACCTAGTGTTTTTGTATGAGATGGAACACATTTAGGGGGTGAGAGCAGATTATTTTCAAAAATGTTGTTTTTTGGGACACCCTAATATGTATATATATATATATATATATATATATATATATATATATATATATATATATATATATATATATATATATATATATATGTGTGTGTGTGTAAATTAGTAGAAAATCACTTAAAAATTTTTTTTTTCATTTAACACTTTGTTTCATCAATAAAGACTCATCAGAAATGAATGATCAAATCAATAAAACTTCAATTTATGCCAAAAATTAAATTACAGGAAGTTGCAAATGTCTTAACTACTGTTAATTTTCACACATTGTGGAATTTGCTGACACTATTATAAAAAGAATTCTTTAGAATTGACTGCTTATGCTTTTTTAAAAAAATATTTTTTTAAAGGGGGATTTAATGTAACTTTTATTTGAGCTCATTTATTTTTATAGTTTTTTAGGAGAAACTTAGATTTGTACCTGTATTTAGAAATTAATTCAGATTTTCTGTTTAATAAACATTCTTGGTCATGTGTAATCATTTCAAATTTTTCTTGTAGGCATAGTATGCATTTTTTTGAAATATTGTTATATGTAGGCGCTGTTTTAAAGATGGACCAATTCAATATGAAATCATCAATATTTTTATCTTTTAATTCCCATATATATTGCATGGTGTCTTTTGAGTACTTTTTATTTTTAAAAGATTGCTTATGATTGGCAAAACGTTTTTTCATTTACCTTCTGTTATGCCAATATATTTTTTATCAGGTACATTATTTGAGGAAACAATACATTTATATTCCACATTTTTTGATAAACAACTTCCACTCATTGAACAATTGTTTTTCGTTTACAATTACAATTTTCTGTAGTTTTTTCATTTAGGATTTTCGTATTTTTTGTGCAAATGTAGCTAACTTTAATTGTATTTTGATTAAAAATTTTATGCAATTTATTAGAAGGCAGGAAATGCATGTTGACCAATTTCAAAAACACTTTTCCTATGTTAGTGGAAACATTTGATGTATTTAATAACAACCAAAATAATGATAATTATGGATTTAAAACAGAAAATACCCCATCTTTTATACCTGATTTGGAAAATTTGGAAAATGACCTATTGCATTTAGTTAAAACAAAAAAGTTTCTCCTTATAAAAAACGAATTTCAAAAAAAAAAAAACTAAAGTTAGATGTTCTAAATCTTCGCAATCGGTAAGTTCTAAAACTCCATCAAAAAGAGGAAGAAAGAACTTTATCACATATTAAGCATAAGGGATTCTGTCTATATACTTCAGGCTGTAGAAGAAGCACTAGATCTGAGCTGTGATGATTTCTTGTTGAATAAATAGTCTATTCAATGCATTCGCACAAAAAATAGAAAAGAGCGGAATATATAAAATCAAATTTTAAGAATAATATGCTTGAAATGGGGGTTGTTCACTAGTATAGGAAATTATCACCTAGAATGGAGGTAAGAAGTTCTAAAGAAGAAAGTCTAACAATTCTATTTCATTTGGAGAAAAGAAACAACTGCTGGCTGTACCCACACTGGAGAGCTCTTCTGGCCAGGATCAAACTGAAGCTGTGTTAAACGCACTTTATGACTGCAACCTTTGATGACAAGTAGAAATAATGTGTTGTGGCACAACATTGTTTAATACAGGGTCATTAAAAGGAGTTTGTGTACTTTTGGAACTAAAACTAGACAAGGATCTACTTTTTGCTTGCTGTCATAACATTTACGAATTGGTTTTAAAATGTGTGTTTGAAACAATAATCCAGCAAGTTACAAATAGTCCTGATATTCCAATGTTTAAAGAGTTTAGAGACAGCTGGAAAACTATTAATCTGGCTGCTATTGAAACATACATTGCTATTGTCAAATAACATTTTAGTAATACAACATTTGAAGAATTGTTGACATTTTATAATCAAGAACTGCAAAAACCTGTTTTACATGATGATTATCTGGAACTGATTGAACTATATGTTATTTTCTTAGGAGATGATAATGAGAAAAAAGTTAAAACTAGATCTCCTGCAATGCATCCAGCTAGGTAGATGGCTAGATCTATTTACTCTTTAAAGTTATGTTTGTAACAATCCCAGATTGAAATTAGTCCCAAGGATAAACGAGCACTTTGATTTTGTTTCTGTCAAGAACACAAATTTATTTATTTTCTCGATTAAAAATTGAGAACTTCCTCCAGAGATCTGTTTCATTGTGGGATAAAGATTTGCCTATATAGAGGCAAAAAGAAAAATTCTTTTCCTAACTGCAGTTAATGATTCATCTAAAAGAGCAGTAAAACTTATTAAAGATTTTCATGGTTTGGTCACTGTAAAGGAAGAACGAAAGCAATTTTGGCTACGCTGTATGCAAGAGCATAGAAATCTGAATTATTAATTATCTGAATTAGAAATCTGTATCTACTATAGCGGCATAAAGTAAGTATACACCATTGAGTTTTGCATACATTTATTATTTTAAGCAATTAAAAACACTGTAAATTGTTGCAAACACAATTTTTATTTATCAGAATCATCAAAAACAACACTCTGTATCAAGAACATGCAGTTTGATCAATATTTAATATGGTAACCTCGCGCTTTAATAACATGTTTCATACGGTTTGGCATTGACTCAAACAGGCGAGTAATTGTTACATCATCAATATTGTTCCATGCATCTTGCAAAATTAACCAAAGACTTTCCAAGTTAGATGGCCTCTTTCCTTCAATGTTCTTTGCCATAACGCTCCACAAATTTTCAATCGGATTCATGTCCGGGCTCTGAGCAGGCCAATCAAGTACTGCCACCTGATTACGCCGAAGAAAATCTGTGACAGTCTTGTGAAAATCTGTGAAAGAAGAACAAGTTAAGTTGCCCAAACAGTGCACTAGCAGAAGGAAACATTGTGTTTTGTAGTACATCAATGTACTGGTGTTGGTTCATACTTCCAGTACGTCGATAAAGGTGCCTAAGCCCATAGCCAGACATACACCCCCAAATCATTAAACTCTTTCCTCCATGCTTGACACTTGGCGCAATACAGTTTTTACTGAATTTTTCACCAACTCTTCTTCGCACAATTACTCGTTTGGAACTAAGGAACAACTCGAAAGAACTTTCATCACTGAACAGGACATGTTTCCAATCATCTACTGTCAAGTCTTTGTGTGCTTTGGCAAATGCCAATCGTCGACGAACGTTTGTAGCTGAAAGCAGTGGCTTCTTTGCAGCCACACATCCACGAAGACCTGCTTTCAGAAGGTGCTGACGTACAGTTCGAGTTGCCAGAGTAACCCCATGTTCTTCAGAAAGTTTTCGACCGAGTTGAGGGGCAGTGAGTCTACGATCCTGCAAGGACATTCAAACTAACACTCTGTCAGTGTGTGGAGTTGTTTTCTTTGGTCTTCCAGATTGCCTCTTATCAGCTGTTGAACCAGTTTCGATATGTTTATCTATTATTTTCTTAATACCCATTGGTGTTGCTTTAAGTTCTCTGGCTATTTTTCTTAAACTTGCACCTGTTTCTGCCAAGAACACTGCGCGAAGTCTTTCTTCTGTTGTCAGTCGACGATATTTGGGCATACCTTCAAATATAAAAATGAATAATTACACAAAATATATCAGACAAATGGCCAAATAAGAATAATGAAAAACCAAAGACATTAATTAATCAGTATTAGCTTAAACTAACAAGTTGTTACTAAAAATTCTCTAAAACCCAACATGCATCTCAACAATGGATAATAATAATTTATTAATGACTTGGCCTAAAGTCAAAACTGGTCAGAACCATTTTGAAAGTTTTTAGGACAATAAAAAAAAGTTATTTGTTAATTGTTATTAAAAACTTAATTATAATAACAATACTATAACATTGTAAAACAATTACTAACCTTGTCTTCAAAATTTGCACAATTAAACAATACAAAGTTAACTCTTTAAAGTTTAATTTTTAGTACACAACATGAGTCACACTTGCTATTGTAAACAGGAAGTGCAAAGAATATTAAGTAAATTCACAGAATGCAATAATTGCTTCTATTATGTTTCTAAAAATAAGAAATACCACATTAAACTATTATTTTTACGATTTGGGTAGGGTGTATACTTACTTTCTGCCGCAATAGTAGATTATAAAAAAAGAAACTCTTAAAGGAAGATATCCTGCTTGATCAGTAATTTTATATTCTTTTAATAATTTTTATTTTATAAATTTTATTTTTATAAATTATAAGTGTTTCAATTAATTTAGCTACATAACAGGAAGACAGCAATTTTCAAAATCTTCAGAGTACTGTTGGCATGTGTTAGTGGTATCATATGAAGATAAAATTTTGTATTTAAGTTTAAATAGTTAAAAAAAATAGGGGGTATGCATTTCAATATCCCCCCCCTCCCTAAAAAAATGTCAATCATATAAGGGACACCCTTATATATATATATATATATATATATATATATATATATATATATATATATATATATATATATATATATATATATATATATATTTATATATATATATATATATATATATATATATATATATATATATATATATATATATATATATACATATATATATAGGGTGTTACCAAGGAAAAAAATTTATACAGCATTATCATAATATTAGAAATTTAGGTTGCTGGGTTGCAAAGATCGTACATTACAAAAGTTTCTAGGCAAAACTTGTCGTGCCAATACTAAATACAGAAAATTTATATTTTATAAATGCAAAATTATAAAACTAATTAATTTTCAACTTGTTTCTGTTTCTTTCTAAACAATCTTCTTAATCTTTTTCTAATTTATAGCGTGTCTTTTCTTTTGTAGCAAGAATACAAGTACAATCTAGTACAAGTACAAGTACAAAATATTATTTAATCGTTTATTATTTGCAAATAAATAATTAACAAAATACTTTGATCTGCTTTAATTTGCTAGTATTTGTAAATTTAAAAAAAAATTGTAAAAGTTTATGAAAATATAGTATTCTTTTTTTTATGCCTTACGCAAATAATTTATAACATTTATAAACACAAATAATTTACTAACTTAATAATAAAATGCTTACACTAAAATGCTTTACCAGCAAATTTAGTTTACTAACAGTATTTTTAACTACCTTAATAAAAAACTTTTAAATCTTTTTTTTTTTAAAGTAATTTTGAAATGACATTTACCTCCACAAAAGTCATTTTTTTGAATAATTACTATGTTAAAACCTTTGTTACTTTCCTAACTAAAGATAAACAGCATTCGTTGGTTTAAATTTTTTTTATTGTAAATAAAAAGTCTAAAATGTAGCAAGCGAAATGAAAAAACTAAAGAACAACTGACGTCAATTGAAAAATAAAGTTTTTATTTTATTTTTAAATGAATTGCTACACTTTTTGAATGACTTTGAATTGAATGACTTGCTACACTTTTTCTTTTGTAAAGAAAGTAATTGTTTTCGATTAACTAAATTATTTTCTTCGTTTTGTCTACTAAGTATTTCTATGTCTCTTGCATAAATCTTAAAATTTAAGTTTGTTTATAACAATTTTTTTAACAGTTTTTGTTTTTTTAATAGTTTTTTGAACTTTTGGGAAATTTAAAAAGAATTGGGAATTCCACATTATACATGGTGCCACCAGGCTGGTTAACACCCTGATATATATATATATATATATATATATGTGTGTGTGTGTGTGTGTGTGTGTGTGTGTGAGTGTGTGTGTGTGTGTGTGTGTGTGTGTATATATATATATATATATATATATATATATATATATATATATATGTATATATATATATATATATATTTATATGTATATATATATATATATATATATGTATATATATATGTATATATTTATATATATATATATATATATATATATATATATATATATATATATATATATATATATATATATATATATATATATATATACACACATGTTGAAAGTAATATATATTTATAGACAGTGTGTTAAGTATTAGATCTAAGATAATATTTTACTATTTAAAATTATTATTATTGTTAATTTTATTTTTTTTGTACACATAGGTATTTGAAAGACTTTCTGACACTGATTCAGTTGTTCGCCATTCTTTATTTGTTTGTGTGAAATATGCAATGAACATTTTTGAAAAGAACGAAATAGTTCCATTTTATAAAATCATGATTGCTTATATTTGTTGTGGCATGACACATATAAATGAAGGTGTTCAATTAGACTCACTTAATATACTAGATATTCTGTTAACTAAGTTTCCAGAAGCTTTTATTCCGTTCTGGAAGAAAGTATTAACCAATTTCATGGACTTAATTTCAAAGCAATCGTCAAAACAAACTAGTGCCTCACAAAGTGTTAGAAGTACGAAAGTCAAAACTAAAGGAAGAGAAATGAATACAGTTGTAGGTGGAAAGTTGTCCTCTGTAAAAGGGCGTGAACAGATTTTAGAAAAGTTATACAAAATGCTCAAGGTAATGCTAACCTATCAACAATCTTTGCTTAAAAAAAATGAAAAATGTGATTGTATAGATGAGACAGTTCATGTTTCAGAAACTATGGAGACTAACGTTCGTATTTGCAAATATACAATCAAGATACCTGAAATAGCTTATATTGATTTTGAAAGTTGGCTTGAAAACAATGATGGAGGTGAAAAGACTGGAGCTGAATCAAAGGAATTTGACAATATTTATCATTTAGTTGCAATAGTTTTACCTGTTCTTATAAACTGCTGGGTTGAGTATGATCCTGGTCAGCTGGTATCTGGGTTCATTGATTCAAATTCTTTATCATCTCTTTTACCAGGTATGAAAGCTACTATTGATACTTTAGATGCACTTCTTAATCTTTTGTGGCTATCAACTCATGAAAGAGATAGGGATGATTTTATTAAAAGTAACATTGGAACATTTAAAGAGTTTTATGTTCATTTTGTTCAGCTGTTTTTCTTACCAATGCAAAATTCCAGAAGTATGACAAATAATCACAGCAGTTCAGATCCTTTAAAACAATTTTATATCGAGTTTAATTTTGTAATTGCGCGAATAGTATGTAATTTGCTACTATCATCTCAATGTGTTCTTGATATTAAACAGCAAGAAAAATGCATTAATAAATTGGGATTGTTTATAACGGATGCTCTTCAACTAAAAATAAATGGAAGTGATTTTGTCTCCCAGCTTATAATTCTTGTAGAGAGCATTTTTTTGTTGAAAACAAAACAATCAAAAAGTTCAGAAAAAAATCAACCAGATAAAGAAGGTAAGTTTAATAAAATAAAGAAAATAAAACATGTAGTTAATATAAATTAAATTTAAATTATTTAATTTAACAAATTAAAACTCTTATTTGTTGTTTTGAGTTTATTTTTGAAGTGCAAATAAGTATGAGGGGGATTTAAGAGAAATTGAGAGCATAAGTTATGAGGGCTTCTTGAATCAATCATAAAAACATGGGGTAAATAAAATTCTGAATTATTTCAAAAGTACATCCTAAAATGAAATAGCTTTTGAAATGATGTTATCATTTTTGAATAATCAAATGAAATAAAAAAAAAGTAAAAAACAAAAAATGTTTTTTCAGCATTTAGGTCAAACAAAAGTTATAAAATTTTTTAATTTGAGTTATATTTTGAGGAGTTGTTAAGGAGAAACTTTAATATCCTCTGTGTTGTGTCTTCCAATTAGAAGATCAATCCTGATCTATTTCGATTTTGTAGCTGAACAAAATATTTATAGTTGAACTTTTTGTTTGTTAAACTTTATAGCTGGTTATATATGTCCTAGTCTGTGTGCAAAGTACTGATCAATGGCCATTAAGTGATAAAAAGAAAAATCTGCTAATTGAGATGTTTTTAGAAGTACAAAAGACTAGGATCAAAGACTTTAGGTCTTTGTTTCTAGTCTTCTGAAAAGAAGTTTTTCATGTGAAAATCTAAAGGAGAGTCTTAAACATTGTTTTGTTAATCATACTCTTCTGATTTTTGGTAGAGGTTCATGATCAACAACTGAGGAGTGTTGATTTTAAAAGACAGTTGAAGCGGATGTAGTTGAAGCTTCGAGTGGATGTCACTGTTACCTACATAAGTTTTATAAATTACACATTATTTTAATTATTTGTTATTTATATTTATAGCTTTATAAATAGTTAGGTTTTACATTATTACAAGAATTGATTGATAATGTTAATTAATTAAATTGTCATATTCATTTTGTGAGTAAATAAATATGACAATTTAATTAAATACCTGAGTTGGCCTAAAAATGCAATAAGTAGATAATAGCTTGTTGGTTAAAGTACTCATAATTCAAATTTAACTTAAAAAATGATTCTTGGAGCCTTCGACACCCCTCCCCCCCCCCCAACCATTTTCGGTATATAACATATCTATATAAAGTTTTCTTATATAAAGTTTTTATATTTATGTAAAGTTTTTCTAATGTTAGCCATGTTCTGGCCTACTGTGCTGCCTCGTGAAACAAGTTAAGTATATTACTATCAGGCAGGGTTGAAAAAAACTAAATTTTTTGAAAAAACATAAAAACCGTAGGTTATTTAAAAAAACCAAAAAAACCATGGTTTTTTTTTATTCAAACTCCTTTTTTTTTAAAAAAGCCATGTTTAATTAACTTTTTTAATTCAAAAAAAGAAAATGGACTATTCACTTGAGTAAACTTTTATCACTATTACTGATATAATTTATCATTCAATACATCATTTTTTAATGTTCTGTATATAAAAACAAACTTTGCCGCTTTTACTTTTCCATCTTGATAAAAAAGCAGAAAAACAGGGATTTAAAAAAATATTTCTATTTTATCCTATCATTTTTTTTAAATTAATTTTTATATATATTTAATAATTTATTTATTTGAAAAAATATGTGAAAGTATTAAAATGCTATAACATAATCATTCGTTTCAATAAAACAACAATATAAAAATACTGTTACACAATATAATGTTGTTTTTAAAAAACAATTGATTGTACTTCTACATATTATCATAAACATATTTTTTTTTTTTTTTTCTTTGTGAATAAAAATATCATCAAAATGAAAATTTTGACAAGCACTATAATAACAAGAGGAAGAACGGGAAATTGAAAAAGACTTATGTAGTTTAACTTTTTAATAAAAAGACTTATGTAGTTTTACTTTTTAACCCCTTAAGGACCAGGCCCGAGATATCTCGATCATGCTATATGGTCCAAAAAGACTGAACCCGAGATAACTCGGGCAGTCACATATTTTACGTTTCATTATGTATTAGCCCGAAATAATTTGTGAAAATAATCTTATAACAATATTATTATATTAAATCAACTAAGTATCAATCAAATTAATAATATTTAGATTTATAACAGACTTTTTTTTTATTCTTAATATGTCAATATCTAAGTTCTAAGCATTAAAAAAATTTTTTTTTTTTTTGTTCATTTATTTGAAAAAATATCGGTCCTTAAGGGGTTAATAAATAAGTTGTAAAATTAAGATTATAGTTTTTCAAAGTAACAATTTTGTTTTTGCTTAGAGCTATTTGTATGCTATGTTTTATTTTGTGTGTTTTTTTGTTCTACGCTTTTTTTTCAATTTGTTTCTTTACTCTCAAGTGAACTTGTTAAACTTGAACATTGTTTTTGTAAAGCATGCATATATTTTGCCTGCTTTTTAACATACTAATTTTCTTAACTTATAATGTAATACGGATGAGTTATACAGAAATGTTATTGCTGTTGACAAAATGATTTGATTTCGTTTTTTTATTTTTTTACAAGGTAACAATCAAGTAAAAAAAATTTTAAACACATGCTAAATTAAATTTTTTTATTTTTTTATTTAAAAATAAAGTAGTTTTAAACCTGAAGTCTAAAGTTTTTTTGAAGTTTTTTTTATCTACAGGTAAAGGGACCTCAGAATGCAATGGGACCTCAGAATGTCAGGTTGTAAATTAAGCAACATAAAACCCGAATTTTTTTATTAAAGGCTGAAAGCCATGAATAACTTAAGCAAAGGATATAATGTTAAGTCATAAAGGAAAAAAAAAATTAAATATTATCATTAGAAAACATTTTAATTTAAAATAGATGTTAAAAAAAGTCGAAAGACATTTTTTTAAGCAATTTAAAAGTTTTACCTAGCATTTTGTGGTGCTTAACCTAGCATTTTCGAAAATCTATATAATAAACTTTATGGATTTCTTTTAAGAATTGAAAATAAAATATAACTTTAACAAACTTAAAAAAAAACATATATCAACAAAAAATATAAAAATAAGATCTATATAAAATATAATCCAAAATCAGCTAAAACAGAATGATGCGTTGTATTCTAGAAGAAATTAGAGATCTTCAGAGAAAAGAACCCTTAAACATTATCTTCATCAAATTCAAACTGAAGGCATTTTTTGGTTAATTTTTTACAAAATGGTTTGATCAATATTAATTTTTAACTTGTTTCACCTCAGCATGATGCTTTACTGCATGTAGATTTTAAAACTTTATGGCAACACGAGCATTCTTTAAACTTAGTTGCAGCACAAACATTCTAGACACATGTAAACTCTTCCTTACATTTATAGAATGCCTCAATTTTTTGTTGTTGCTTGAATTTCCTTTCTTTATTAGCATACTTCTTTTTAGCAATGTCTTCCTTGATTGATGAGACCATTTCTTACTTTTGCCTCCATACCCCCCCCCCTTTCCTCCATTGAGCAATGAACCTGGGTAACTCTAACATAATGTGAACCTTGTTCACTTTAGGTTTTACTTTGGTTCCGGGCAACAAATTAGGTATTTCTTTAAGTGATATTGATTTATCAGGTATTGTTTGATAAGCTTACATGGCACTTTCGTGTTTATGTTTCCAATAGCTTGCTGAGCCATAATGAATATTTTTTGGAGATGAAAATGTTAGTGCTGTTGATGATTAATTATTTTCAATATTTTTATAAATACACAGCGTGGCTTGTAAGAACTTATCTTCCTGCATCCACTCAACACTGAGTCCTTCACTAGAAATTCCAACTTTTTACCTGCATTTATTATTGTTTATTCATGAAACTTTTTCGGTTGATCATCTTAAATGAAAAATAAAGTGCAGATTTAGCACTTCTGTACTCAGAGTGCAACTTCTTATTGATATCATCAAGGAGCAGAGTAACGCCAGTTGAGTCAGGCAGAGTGATAAAAAGTCAAACATTTTTGCTTCTTAAAAATATTAATATAGCACAGTCAAAATCTTGAATGACCATCAGATAGGATAACAACGTTTTATATTGCTATGTACTTAAAAGTCTATTGTGATTTTGGCTGCCACTATTATTTGTATAGAGTAGGAGATTTGGAATTCGTTTACCTACTTCTTTTGGAGCCATGGAAGTCCTAATCTCTTTTCCCTTAAATATATGGCACATTGCTATATCTCCTCAAAAAGAAAAAAAAAATGTATAGTAATGCATTCTTTATTTTTTCTTATCATCTTTTGATAATTTTCCTCTCTCCCAGCAAAAACTAAACTGTTTGGAGTACCATCAACTCCATAGTTTACAAACTGGGGGGTTTCATCATGATTGTAAAGTCAAATGGTACCAATATCTCTCTGCTATACACTTTTATTCCTTTTAACTTGAGGAGTTTATATGAAAATAATTTTATTTCTCAATCATGTGTACCTATTCTTGTTTTTTTATATAAAAGACTATCGACACTTCCTCATCTTTGGTAAAAATTGAACAATATTCCTTCTCCTTTTCAATTTCAATGACACCAAGTTGTTGAATAACTGTTCTTAGATCTTTAACTAGTGTAAATTTTCCTGAAGTAATTATGGCTCGACCATGTTTATTGCTGATTCGACACCACTCAACTGCTTCCTTTAACTGCTATTTTTTCATTTCTATGACATTTCTTTTAACATTGCATCTTGATTTGTTATTTGGTTAACTCTACAATTAAAAGACTTTCCCATATATATAGATATGTATGTGTATGTATACATATAAATATATGTATATATATGTATACATATAAATATATGTATATATATATATATGTGTGTATATATATATATCTACTATAGCATATTTGTGTAAGCGTTTGCTCACTTTTTTTGCTTATCTAAATTAATGCGGCTTTTTTAGAAAAAGACAAAGAATAATGAATGAAAAGATTTCATGCCAAACCTTCAGTTGTAGATGTAGCAGCACTCCTCTTCGAGTCAGGCTATTTGTCAATTGATGCATGTACTGAAGCCCCCGACAGCAGACTATTTCAGTATGTCTAACTGCTCACCTAAATCAGCAATATAAGATATATAAATATATAATATCACATTGACTTGTTGCCGTATTTAAAAAACAAATTGACAATGTCAAATAAGTAGTGTACTTTAATTTTAAAATACATTAGAAATTCATTTTAAGAAGTATCTTTATGCTTTTAAATGGGTGCATTCATATAAAGTATTTACATGAAAGGTATAGTTCTGTTTGTAAATATACCCCTGCGTTACTTTCCTGCTGTAAATTTAAAGTTGCTTAAAAAATATTATTTTTATAAATTGATATTTTACAAATGGTTTAAACCATGGTATCAACCCTGCCATCAGTGATATGGTAAAGATTAAAATTGGTATTTTTTGCTTATAAATTAAACTTCTTACACTATCTCATGCTGATAATAAATACTACCACCTCACGGTAGATTAGCATCATATAGTGTGGTAGTTTATTGGTATAAAAGAAATTTGAAAATAATTTTTTTTGTAGTTTCGATTTGCATCAATTATTTGTTTTGCTAATTATTGATAAGTCATTTTTTTATTATTATAACGTTTTGTATAGTGACCATTAATTGGGGACTAGAGTCACAAGTTGTATTTTTTAATGATATATTGCTGGGTTAATTACACAAAAATGTATCTACATATTGTCTGATATTAAATATCAGATAGTTTATTATCTTTTATACTTTTGGAAAAAAGCCCAATTGATTCAGAATAATTTTTGTTTTTTGTTCTCCTCAACATTTGACAATTTGTAGATATGTTTTTGTGTTTGTTAACCCAGCGATATATAGTGAACAATTTTTGTAACAAGATGAGATTATTTGTAAGTAAAAAATGAACATTATTAAAAACATAAAGTTATAATATATATATAACATAAAGTTAAAACATAATATTACAGAATAGTTAAAATAAAACAAAAGTGGAAATAATACTTAGATAATATCTGTAAATTTGTTGTTGTTACCTGTAACCTGGTTCCTCTCAACATAGTTGTTTTAAATTTTTTTATACTATTGGCTAATGAAATGTAAACTCCATTCATAATAATTAAAATGCCAACACTTGCTAAAAATTAAATGTCCAGTTATTAGAAAGCTGGTTTTGTAATAAAAATTATAAGTGTTATTTTGAATAGAATCTTTAATTTTTCTTTATAATACATTTAGAAGTTTTTTCTTTATTTTATTTGTTATTTTTAATTACTCTAGGTGTTGTTTAAATACAAACCAAAAGTATTTTGATAGAAAAAATTTTTTTATTTCTAGCTTTTGATATATTGGTTATTTTGAAAGAAATGATCAATATTTTTTCTCGTGTACAGTTTGATTCGCCATGGAAGATTGCACTTGTTCAATTCTTCTCAAGAATTATGCACAAAGAGAAAGATGAACAATTTTTGTAAGTCTAAGAATCTTTTATAAAAATATTTTTATTAATCAAAATAATAGATTAAATTGCTGTTTAAGATGACGTGTGAAAAAGATGATTAAAGAAAAAAAAATTTTATTAGTTTTTTATTACTAAAAAAAAGGACAGTAAGAAAAGCAATGTTTATTATTACTGTTTGTGTTTTTATTAATTATCAAGTTAAATAAATATAAACTAATATTTAAAAATTCTTGGTTTATCCATATAAACATTTAAAATATTTAAAAATTCTTGGTTATCCATATATCCATAAAAAATTGGTTTATCCATATATATATTAAAAAATGCTAAAAAAATTAAATTTTATCCTACAGTATGTTTTTTACAGTGTCAGATAAATTTGTGAGTCGCATTATAAATCTTTTAGAGTGTTACCATCATGAGGCCTTTTTTAAATAAAAATGTTTAATGCATTAGTCTTATGTGAATGGCATCATAAAATTCTCTTTATTTTTTTATTTATTAAGACATAAACTTTTTTAAACCACTACAATAATATTAATTAAACTCTTTCCATCTATCCTTTGTTTTCTAGTAACTCCAAACTTAATAGTTGTTGCTTGCAGCCTTGTTGGAAGTGAATTAGTTTTGAAAAATTTATATATATATATATTTTTTTTTTCAACATCTTCGCTTCCAACAAGGCAGCAAGCAACCACAATTAGAGTTGGAAGTTACTGGAAGAAAGTTACTGGAGAAAAGATGAAGTTTGCAGAGTAAGATAACGATTGACAGATGACTGAAAGATTACAAATTATATGAATCAGGAAAGCAAGATGAAGGATGCGAAGAACTGATGTTCAAGGAAAAAAAATAGATGAATAAGAGTTTTTGGAGCGCTTAGGAGCAGTCACAGAAGAAGGAGGAGACTTAATTAGATGAGGAGTAATACGAGAATGAATTTTAGTAGTTGGCACAAGAGACACTAGTTCTTTAGAACAGTGCCCATTATAGTATTTGTAGAAAAGAGAAAGAGAAGCAACATTATGACCATGTGTTTTGATGCAAAGTGTTTTTGCACCTTGTCTAAAAAAGAAAGAGCATCATTAGAAGATCTGCCAAAGTATTCCATACAAGGCCGGATTTGAGATTTATAGAGATAGAATAGAATCCGGAGTAAGAAAGTGTCGAGCTTGATAAAGAGATGCAACCTTAGCAGATGCTAATTTTGAAACGGATTCAATATATGGTTTCCAAGAAAGATCGGAAGTAGGAATTAATCCTAGAAGATAGAGGGTAGATGACTCATTGAGTACATTACCATTCATAAATATAGGAAGATCTAATTATTGCGATAACGATTGGCTGAAAAAAATTGAGTTTTATCTGAATTAAAGTTCATCAGCCACTGTGAGCCCCATGCTGTAGCAGAAGTGAGATCCTTTTCAAGCTCAAAAGTCCCTTCCAAGCAATTAGAGAGTGTTGGGTTCTTATCATGACAAGAATAAATAATAGTATCATCAGTTTTGCTGATTTTAGAATGTCGAGACTATCCTCCGATAATAATCTGGTTTATGAACTTCCAGCTACTAAGGGCTTGACTTATCAAGAATTACTAAATTTAATTTGTAACCAGATCCTTGTGAGCTTGGCTGGGACTTACACATTCAGTCTGTTGAGTGTGCTGTAAAGCTTTTTCCTGAAGTTTCAAAAAAAGCCTATTCTTTACAAAATAGACATTGTTTAGCAGTAGGAAAAAAAAAAAGCTGAGTATCAAGAAAAAAGTTTTATTCGAAAAAAGATTGTGATATATAGTATTGATTGTTTTTAACTTTCTCAACACTCTTATGCTTAATCCATAGTATTATAACAAACTATAATAATTAAAATATAATTATTTTCTAAGTTTGAAGTCGTTTACTGGAAGATATTTAAAATATTTTTTAGGTAATTTTTAGAACTATTGTTGAATTATACCTATGAATGAACTAAGGCCAAGCTCTACTTGAATATTCTGATAATATTTTGAAAAAAAAATTATTCTTTTCAGCCTAAAAACATATATTTTTGGTTAGCTGTAACGCAGTATAATAAACGCTGCGTGGTAAATTTATTTTTATTATAACTTATTTAAATAAAAAAATAATCCATAATCTTCGAGTATTTAAAAAGCTCCAAAAAATTTCAATTAAATTTCAATTAATTTACTTTTTAAACTGTTGGGGAAAAAACGCGCAGCTACGTTTTTTGCTATTTTTTTTTTACAAACTCATCCTGTACAACCTTAACTTGTATATTCAACTGTTATATTCATAACTAAAAATAGTATTTTAAAGATAATAATATTATAAAGATAGTAATATTATAGGCAAAGGGTGTAAACTAAAATCGGGAATGTTTTCATTTCAGAAAAAATTAAAGAATTATGTAACAACGTATGGTTTGCAGTTTTTAAGTGTAAAATTAATGGTAACTGGAAATTTTTCGGTAAAGATTTGCTTATTTGTAATGACACAACAAGATTTGTACTGTAAATTAAGGCAAGAGATGTAAAAAATTGGAAAATATAAAGTTACTATTTTCGCATTACACCCTTCAATTGTTCATACATTTTTAGCATTTAAAAAATAAAAGGAAGATTGCTCCAAATTCCTGACAAGATTTCCCAGCTATCTGAGGGCACAGCAAGTTAAAATTTCAAAAAAAGGACAAAATTGACCTCCCTTAGTAGTCAGGTTTCCCAAACTCTGTGGTAGCTTTCAGAGAGGCTGATTCCATCAACAGCTGTAAAATTTCAGAGTACTTACATTGCCATGTTGTGCATGGATGGTGTCCCTGTTTGTACTTTAGGTGTGAATTGTCAAGGTCACATTTGGAGCCCTTTGTTATGGCTTAGAGTTTATTAATGTAATGAGGCAATTGCTTGGACTATTAGATAGTATACTGAGTACTATCTGTGCTTTGAGTCAAGTTCTTTAACAAATTTAAAAATGACTAAAGTACCAAAAACTATAAAACACAAAAAAATATCATCACCACCAAGTTCTTTAAACCTATCATTCACTAATATTTGTGGTCTTCGAAGTAACTTTTCTTCTGTTGAGTGTTATCTCTTGCAAAGTTCACCAGACCTCCTTGCTCTTTGTGAGAATAATTTTAGTTCAGCTGTCTCATCTTGTGATCTTATTGTTGATGGCTATCTTCCTTTAATTTGTAAAGACTCCAATATTTACATGCTTAGCCTGGGCATTTACATTTGTAAGAATTTAACCATTTGTCAGAAAACTAGGTTTGAATCCACAGACTATTCTTTTATGTGCTTTTGTTTAGTACCACTTCACCCTATCGTTTTTCTTTTTGTTCTATTTCGCTCTCCTTTATCTCAAAACTGCACTCTTTTCAATATTCTTTGTGATGGCCCTTGGGTAGAAATCTTTTGTCTCCCTGCTGACAAATGTGCTTCTTATCTAACTTCTTGGATTCAGGGTGGCATGGAATCTTTTATTACTTCTTGCTGATTCAAATTAAGCCTCACTCTTCTCCATGGTTTTTCTTTCATTGTGCTGCTGCAATTTCCAATCATAACCTTTACTTTCATCTATCAGCAAAACAATTCTCCAGAAAACAGACGTCTGTTTACTATTGCTAGAAACCATTGAAATTAGGTTTTGTCTAAAGCCAAAAACCCGCTATTCCCTTGTCACAAAATCTCCTATTTCATCTCAAAAATTAGGCTCTTGTGACTTCTGGAGAATCTTTAACAGTATCTATAATAAGGGGAAATCTGTTATTCACCTCTCTTGTATGGCTCAGATTTTGTCACCTCACCTAAAGACAAAGATGAATTATTTGCAAAGAACTTCTCGTCAATATCATCTCTTGATTCCACTAGTCTTGTTCTACCTGATATAGCCTACAAACAGGTTAATTGATTGCTTGACATTCTTATCTCTCCATATTTTGTATCTAAAGTGATTTCTTGTTTAGAATCTTCTGCAACTTGTGGTCGAGACATACATACTTATTATAGTTTTGCAAAAGTGTTCTCCGGAGCTGTCGTCAATACTTTCAAAACTATTTAACAAGTGCTTATTAGAGTCTTGTTTTACAGTCTACCGGAGAGCAGCATCTGTTATCCCTATTTTCAAAAATTCTGGAGAGCTATCTGACTTGTTGACCAACTGCCCCATTAGTCTTCTTACTATCATAAGCAAGCTTTAATTAACAAACACTTAATCTCTCATCTTGAATCTAATAACTTAATTTCTAATCATCAATACGGATTTTGGTCTTCTTGATCTTTTGCTGATTTGTTAACAGTAATAACTGATTAGTTTTATCTTGCATTAGAAACATTTCAAAAGCTTTTGATAAAGTTTGGCATGCTGGTCTTCTCCGTAAGCTTTTTTCTTCAGTGTATCAGGTAACATTTTTAAGATTATTCAATCCTTCCTTATCAATTGTTGTAAAAAAGTTGTCCTCGATAGACAGTTCTTCTTCATATCCTGTAACTTCAAGAGTTCCTCAAAGTTCAATCCTTGGCTCTGTACTCTTTAATTTACATTAACGATCTCCTAGAAGTTCTTATGTCGAAGGTGGCATTGTTTGCTGACAATACTACCATTTATTCTTGTCTTGATAATGAGCTAATCCCTCTTATTGAGTGGAGAAGGCATTTGAGCTTGATAAGGATTTTACTTTTGCTACAATATGAGGCTCACAGTGGCTGGTGGACTTTAACTCAGATAAAACTTAATTTTTTTAGGTAGTCGTTATTGCAACAATCTAGATCTTCATATATATATTTATGAATGGTAATGAACTCAATGAGTCATCTACCCTTGATCTACTTTGAAAAATTAGTATCTGCCAAGGTTGCATCTCTTTATTGTGCTTGCCACTTTCTTACTCAGCATTCTATTCTTTATCTCTATAAATCTTAAATCTATCCTCATGGAACACTGTTGCCATATATGGAGCAGATCTTTGAATGATACTATTTCTCTATTAAACAAGGTACAAAAATGCATTGTAAACATAGTTGGACCTGCTCTTGCAGTCAACCTTCAATTATTGCCACATCATCGTAATGTTGTTTTTCTTTCTTTTTACTATAAATACTATAATATAAATAATATAAATATAAAGAGTTAGCGTCTCTTGTGCCATCCACTAAAATATCTTGTGTTACTTGTCATTCAATTAAGTGTTATCCTTTTACTGTGACTGTTCATAAGTGCTTCAAAAATTCATATTTGTCTAGTTTTTTTCCACGAGCATCAGTTCTTTGGAATTCATTCCCTTCATCTTGTTTTCCTGATTCATATAACTTGTAATCTTTTAAGTTGTCTGTTAATTGTTATCTTGCTTTATAAACTTCATCTTTTCTCTTTCAGTATCTTCCAACTCTAATAGTGATTGCATGCAGCCTTGTTGGAAGTGAAGTTGTTGAAAAAAAATAAAAAATAGTAAGTTTACTATTATTTTAATTTTTAATTCGATTCAAGATTTAGCAAATCTATTAATTTAACTTTTTTTTTTTTTTTTTTTTTGTTATTCACCTCCTCAAGGCCGAGAAGGCCACTACAGATGAGGAGGCTACTTAATAGTGGTTTATAACCCTCTCCCAACTCTATAACTCCGAAACACGAACCTTGACGAACAAGGCCGCTGCGCGGAGAAACAAGTTGAGCGCGGTACTACCAGGGACGTGGTGGGGTTCGAACTCGGAACCTCTCGCTTATGAAGCGAGCGCTTTACCACTACACCACTACCGCATTTACCGCATTTAGTTCTACCAACTTTTACTAAAGGATTATAATTTTATTTTTGCTTTATAGGTATAGTGCCCTTAAAAAGACAGTGCCCTTAAAAGTAGAAAAAAATTTAATTGCCTATAACTTATCCTAAAAAGCATTAAACAAAAGTTGGGAAATTCAAAAGCATAAACAGACCATATAACTTTCAGAAAAAAGTCAAGTTATAGTGCAGAAATTTAAAATTTTTTAAAATTTTGTTTCAGAAGATTGTTTTAAAAAAAATTTGAGAACATAGAATGACTAATATTTAATATAAAACGAACAATATTTAATTTAAGTCTGTAAACAAGAGTCTAAAAAGAGGCTATGAATAGGGCCCTTATGAGAATAGTAATTTTTGTTCACTTTTTTAATAGAAACATATAGTTTTGGTTGCTTAAAAAGCACTGCTAAAATGTTAATATTTTTGTCTCTTTAAAGGCACCATATATTTTTAACTTTTTTTCCAATTTTTTATACTTCTGAAGGAGAAAGGTCTCAAAAACAACAAACAAAACACTTTAATTTATAATGAATAATAGAAAAGGTTCTCAATAGTGAAATCTATTGGATTCCGAATCTTCAGCACTGTCTTCTTTATCATTAGACTTTCTAAATAAATTCTTTGCAGCGGTTCTTTTTTTGATAAATATTTAGTTAAAATCATAATTGGTCTTTTACCATCTACGATGCACTTTGATTTACCACATACTGATTTCATAACATTTCGACACATGGGACATTGTTTTACCTTTGCAGTTTTGCAAATGCTATTGTCTGAAATGCATCTTTCCTTGCATCTATAGAACAACTCAGTTTCTTCACTTTTTTTTCTGTCATCTTTCTCTTGCACTTTCTTTTCTTTTGGAGTTGTTAATAGATTCTACGAGTTTTTGCACATTTTGACCTTCCATGAAGCCATGGACTTTAGTTACCCTTGTAGTTGCTTTGTGCATACCATTACTTTGGGATGACTTTATTTTTGGATTGTGAAAAGACCTGGTATTTCATTAAGATTGATTCTTTTTTCATGTAAGTCTGTAATCATGGTCTGCAATGACAAACATTTTTCTTTCCAGTTTGAAGCTTTCTCTTTCCAATAAATGCAGCTATCTTTTTGTTTCTTAGATATAGGAGAACTTATTTTGCTATTTAGAATTGTTGAAATATCAGTAACGTTAGGCGAAGCAGCTTCCTTGCCTAACATAGAAGCTTGGTGGAATTTATTGCTTTGCATAAATGCAACATTTAAACTTTCATTGATAATACCAACCTTCTTACCAGCTTTTTGTATCGATTCTGACGTAGCCCACTTATCCCACATACTCGCAAAAGACAACATAAAGGCTTCTCTATTAATTGTTTGATGTTGATTAAACAGATTTTCTTTTGCATTAGCATAGTGTTCATGAAGTGCCTTTTTAATTTGATCAAGTAGTTGTGTTACCCCATTAGTGTCTGGAAGTGATGTATACAAATGTTTTTCTTTTTTTCTAAGAAATCGAAGTATAATGGAAGCGAGAACTGTGACCATTGCTCAGTACAACAACAGGGCGACGTAATTTTTTTGCAATCAAGTGTCTGTCAAATAATTTATAAAATGCAAGTATGGATTTGTGATCTTGTGATCTATTCTCTGTTGTAGAAACTAATAAGTTAGGAATATTTTGAACAGCACTCAGCGGAGCCATCTGACTAGTAATTCTTTGAGTAACAAATATTACATGGCAGATGCATTTTTCACCTAAATAATAAAATATTTTTAAAAAATGTGTCTGCAGTTTTAAGTAATAAAATACATGTGTTGTGTTAAAATCAGGGGCACACAGAGGGTGGGGGAACTTTATTTTGGTAGTAAAAGGGTGAAGAGCATCCAGTAAATTTTTATGATCTGCCCTGGACATCATGAAATCTCTGACAAATCATGACACATTCACGATTTTGCCGAATCATTTTTTGACATCTTTTACCACGACCACCATATACTAAACCATTCGCTGAACCATTAACACCAAAGTTAACAAATTGTGGTGTTTCATCGTGATTGAAGATCCAAGACAAGTCAATTTGCCCGGTGCAATGTCCAGATACTTCTTGATTTTCCTTAATCATGATGCTACATTCAACCAGTTCTTTTGCAAGATCATCTGAAAGTGAATAATCATTAAAATTATTATTTTTAAATCAAATTATAACACGTTTCAAAGTTATAATTCTATATCATTTCTAAATTATTTGAATGAATATGTTAATTATTGCTCTAAGTCACAGATACAACATATTACTTTTGTGAATTTTAAAGTTGTTTTACTTAAATGAGAGCAGGCCATTTCACAAGTGCAATTCATCAATTCATTGCTTTATTCATTGTGATAATTCCACACCCTGTAAATATCCATGGCTAACATCACCCAAAGGACCAAACAAATCCTTTTAGATGGGCATTATATAGACCTAGTGTGAACATTTAGAGCTGTTTTTGAAATTTTTTAACTACGTCCGAGCCATTTTTTTCATTTTTAAGTTATATAGTGAAAATAACCAAAATCCAAGATTTTTCAAAAAAATAAACAGCTCAAAATCATAAATTACAATGATTTTTTTAAGTTGTAGGTATATAGAGATCATAATAAAATAATTTTAAGTCATTTCAAACATCCCAGAAGGTCAAATAATTATTGGAAATTAAAAAAAATGAATTTCATTTGAATTTAGTTACTTTGTAATGACTAAGCATCAGCAATGATTTTATGTACATGTACGCATGCACACACGCACGCATGCATGCACTAACTTTTCAAATTAAAAAGGGTTAAATCCTTCCCTGTCATCCCCCTTCCATCGGCATAAAGTACACAATAAGATTATGTACACAAAAAAATTGTGTACACATAAAGATTATCATGAAATTTATGAAATAAAAAACATTCATAATTATTTTTCCTTGTTGAATGAAGATCATTTTTTAAAATGAAGACATAAAGCATCAAAAATGCCAAATAAAGCAAAAACACATGAAGAATGCAGAAAATCTGTTTGTTTTCTTTGCATGAGGAAAGGAGACCGAGAGTTAAATGACTTTATCATCGGAAGAATTCACAAATTGTTGAAAACAGACATTGACTTTGCAGATGAAAGAGTCCCACAGGCTATTTGTAATGCTTGCCAAACTCTCTTGCAAAAAAGAGATGCTGGGGACATAAGTGTTTCACTTCCTGCAATCTACAACTTCTCTGCAATCATTGTCAAGCCTTTGACACGAACATCTGGTCCATGTGACTGCCTCATTTGCCAAATAGCAAAACTCAAGCTCAACCAGAAACATCCCTTGGCACCAAAAGAACAGAACAGAAACCTTGACCAAGGTGAATCTTCTAAGCCTGGCCCTTCACCAAAGTCCCGCTTACAGTCATCAGAGAAAAGATGCGCACAATGTTTGTCCATTCTTGCAAGAGGTTTCAGACATTCATGCACAATCGAACAAGACACCAAAACTTGCAAGCATTGGTCCAGTCAGATCCTGTTGGTGCTGAGCAAATTGCATCTGCCATTATCAGCTCAAAGGATGCATCTCCTGGAGGAACTGTCCGGCTGAGTCAAGCAAGAGGAGGGCAGTTCCATTAACACCAGGTAATAATAAACTTCTGTGGGAATCACTTTTACTCATAACTATTGTTGTTGTAATCATTCACAAGTAACAAAAAGTTGTTAAATTTATTTCATTTGCTTTTTAGGCCCAGCATCTGCGCGCAAATCAACCAGTTCAACACTTACAATGCAAAGCTTGTTAAATGTTCAGTTGAACACAGGACTATCCAACACGGGAATGGGACAACTTGCCTCAACACTTAACAAAGCAACAGAAACTCGACTAGTTGAGCCATTTTTCCAGCAAAAGTTTGCTGCTGTAGGAAAATCATTGAATGATTTCTTTCAACTATCAGTTGTCAACATTTCAGCAGAAAAAGGAAAAGCTGAAAAGAAGAGAACAATCATTCACTGCAAAAATCTTGAGGACTTAACCAACAAGGTGTTGTTGTCAAGGGAATACGGCTCCAATCATTTTGTCAAGCTTGGCATTGATGGAGGAGGATCATTCTTGAAAATGAGCTTAGCAGTTATCAAGGTAACTGATGAAGATGATGAAACAAGAAGTCCTCAACAAAAAAAGTCTTCGCTTGCTGACAAGCTCATCTGCCCGAGACACAGGTGTCAAACGGCAGCTCATAGTTGCCACCGCTGAAAATGTTTCTGAAACATATGAGAACGTCAAATTGATGATGAACATCATTCAATTAAATGATGTTTCTTTCTGCATTTCATGCGATCTCAAGATGGCCAACATCATTTGCGGAATTCAATCCCATTCAAGCAAACACCCTTGTTGCTGGTGCAACATTGATTCTGACAATCTCTCAGAATGTGGAACATCCAGAAGTTTCGGATCAATCAAGGAGAGATTTGAAGCCTATGTTGCAGCTGGATCGGATATAAAATCAGCAAAAGATTTTAACAATGTAATCCATCCACCACTGATTAAAATGGATAACTCAACACTCATTTTGGATGTGATTCCACCAATGGAACTCCATCTTCTTCTTGGAATTGTCAATCATCTTTTCAAGAATCTTTCTGAGTTATGGCCTGGTGCCAAAGAATGGCCAACTTTGCTGCACATTCAGCTCCAGCCATACCATGGCGGACACTTTGCTGGCAATGAATGTCATAAGCTTTTGCAAAACCTTGACATTCTCCAAAGAATGGCAGAAAAAGCTTGTGCCTATCAAGCATTTGGTTTCATTGAAACTCTAAGACATTTCAAAGAAGTTGTCACTTCATGCTTTGGAACAACTCTGCAGGAAAATTATAAAGAAACGATTCAGAAGTTTGAAACTTCTTTCCTATTCTTGCCAATATCGGTGACACCTAAGGTCTATGGTGTTTTCTACCATGTTTCTGAATTTGTAGAAAAACATCAAACCTCCCTCGGAATCTTCAGCGAACAAGCAACCGAAGCAATGCATTCAAGGTTCAAGGTTCACTGGGAGCGGTACAAGCGCATCCCAACTCATCCAGAATATGGAAAACAACTCTTCAATTGTGTTGTTGACTATAACAGCAAGCATCTGTAACAAACAACACCTACAAACTCAACTTTTTCAGAAATATATGTTTTGGACTAAAAAAAATTAGAAATTGTAAATTTTAGAATTTTTTGAGAAATTTAAAAACTGTTTTTGGATTATGCATTTTGTGAAGAAAGCTTTTAATTCTAGTCTCAAATTTGCAATATGTAAGAATCTGTTTATTTTTTATCATAAATATTGTCCAGACCGAGCAAGTTGTGAAAATATACTTTATGGAATTTTACACTTTGTGGTTATTTTACCATAGAACGTTAAAATGAGAAAAATGGCTCTGACAAACTTTTGGATGTTTGAAATGACTTAAAATTATTTTATTATGATCTCTATATACCTACAACTTAAAAAAATCACTGTAATTTATGATTTTGAGCTGTTTATTTTTTTGGAAAATCTTGGATTTTGGTTATTTTCACTATATAACTTAAAAATGAAAAAAATGGCTCGGACGTAGTTAAAAGATTTCAAAAACAGCTCTAAATGTTCACACTAGGTCTATTTAATGCCCATCTAAAAGGATTTGTTCGGTCCTTTCGGGTGATGTTAGCCATGGATATTTACAGGGAATATTCCCTGTCTTTTTAAAGAAAAATTGACATGTTTGGCATCCCATCGTCTCCAAAACGACTTACTTAGGCTAGATAGAAATATATATGTATATGTATATATATATATATATATATATATATATATATATATATATATATATATATATATATATATATATATATATATATATATATATATATATAATAATTCAATGCAGTAGTAAAGAATTGTAACATTTATAACATTAAAAATAAAGGGCTTTCTAGATCATATTTTTTTGTTTATTTATTTATTTAGTTTAGCGTTTCAATATTGAAACTTTATATATTATACTATACAGTATAATATATAAAGGTTATACATATAACCGTGTAATAATTCTTAATTTTTTATGTTCTTTTTTTTGTAAATTTGTTTGGAACTGTGGACATATACAACTGTGGAGACATACAACTTCTATAGTTTTAATAAATTATAATTTTTACCTTTTCTTCAAAAGAGCTTTTCTTCCATTTTCAGTCAAAGCAATGAACTTTCTTCCTCTTTTCATCTTTTTGTTAGCATGATCTCGAATTTTTAACACATCCATAATGGGGTTTGTTAGTTTTTTTCTGTTCATAGCTTGATAAGCACGATTTTTACAGCGTACATACTTAACTATTGTATCTTCTTCTTCAGCTGTTAGAATCATCAGATGTTTTTTTTAATTTTCTGTAAAAACTAGATTATCTAATTGCTTATCAATCACATTTTACTTTTTATCAATGGAAAATGCCCTTTTGATATTGCAGCAGACCTTCACTTTCCATTAATTTTGCACCACTCTACTGCTTGGTTTATCTGTTTGTATCTTTCATCTCGGTTAAACTGCTTTACAGCTGCTTCAGATTTATTCCTTGGCTTTTTTATTATAGAATTTGCATTTGCTGTTACTCTTAAGCTAAATTTTGGTTTCATTTTTATTTTTATCTATAATAATAAACATTTTAAACTATTAAAACAATTACTCTACAAGCACTGTAATGTAAAAATGCAGCACATAAATAATTGAATTTTTAAGTCTTTTTTTATTCAATTTGCACTAAAATAAGTAACTGTTAATTGAAATCATAAGATATAAGAATTGTTACTATGTCAAAATAAACTTTAAGATATAAAGAGAAGAAAAAAATATAAAAATACTGAAATTATTTAAGAAAATGATGTTCTTGATGCTTATTAAGAAATGAAGTATTTGGGTCAAAATACATGATTTTTCTAATTATTTGGAAAAAATAATAAACTAATTCCAGATTTCTTTATATTATAAGATACACATATCTAGCAGAAAATACTATACAAAATATCTTCACTATTGAGATAATCGTTAAGGAGATATCAACAAAAATAAGATTGTGTTTTTAAGGGCACTCAGCCAAAAATAGACAATTTTTAAGAAAAAATAAAATAGTAAAAATAAAATTGAATATTGTTTTTAACCCCCAGGAAGAAATTATACATCTCTAGAAAAAATAAAAGTATAAAAATTTCGAAAAAAATACTGCTACCAAATTTTTAAAAGCATATTTAAATTTGTTGCCTTTTTAAGGGCACTATACCTGTAAGACGCCTTTTAAATAAAAGAATTAATTATGTAATGCAGAAAAGTGTATGCCAAAAAGTATTAAGGAATTATAACAGTATATGACTGAGTGGGATGAGGTTCCTGCATCAGTTTAAAAAAATTTTAAATTTCAATGAGATAAAGATGTGACCGTGTTAGCTATTAAACTTTTTTATTTATTAAAATATTAAATCAAAAATAAATCAAAAGCTATAAATGATAGAATTTTTGTGTAATTTGATGTAGCCAATGAAAATTTATTATGTGTTTTGTAATTCTGGTTTTTTTTCTTAACACACTGTACATTTTCTATGGATTTTTTGTAACTTTTAAGACATTAAAGTTTAAAAATAATTAAGTCTTACCAAAACTTTTATTAAGTTATTGTAATTATTATTTTTATTATTATTAATGTCGAAAAGAATATGGATAAGAAATAAAACTTACTGAAGAAGTTTTTGTTTCATTTTTTCATTTTCCTAACCTGAATCAAAATAGCAAGCTGAAGATCAAATGTTTTTCAAAAATTTAATGTTACTAAGACTGAATTAAAAATTGCTCGTTATTGCTATAAAGACTGAAATTTTAGTTTTATTCATTTCAAAAAAATTTAACTTTTAATTGCCAAACAAACACAAGTTAACTTAACTCTGTATGTTTGTTTTAAAATTAAAAAAAAAAAACAACTTTTTCATACACTTTATTGTCATCAAATTGAGAATTATAAGAAGTTTTTAAATTGAGCTTTGTTACAACATTTATTTAATGTTTATTAAATAAAAAGAATGTTTGTCAATTTCAGTCTTACTTGTCTTATTCAAATATGAAATTAAGATATCATTAAAGATATTATTATTAAATTTAAATTTAGTAGCTTGAATGATGAATTTTTATTTACTTCCCAAAAAATGACCAAAAAAATAAGTCTTATCTTTAATAACAATATTCCAGAATCATGGAAAAATTATTATTGTCACATGTCTTTGAAGTGTTAAAATATTTTTTTGATATATTTTTTAATTTTGACTAAATTTTGTATAATAGTAATTTAACATTTGACTGAGTTTTTTTTTTTTTTATCTAGAGAGAAAAATAAATGTGATTATATTCTGGTATCTTTTGTTGACTTAGTCGTGGATAATCTATGTTTGTTACCATCTGGATTAGCTTATTGCAATTTGGTTCAGGAATGTGTAAAGTTTATAAAAGATTTTTTTATAATTGGAAATATCAATGAAAAAACAAGAGTTTTTACTATAGAAGCACTGACTAAATTTACAGGTGTTGTGTGTTAAATAAACTGTTTAATCTGTTCCCACACAAGTTTTTAGTTGAGTTAAACTAAGTACTATACCCCTTTCCTGAGTATGCATTTGTATTAAATTTATTGCAAAAATTTATAATCATTGTTTTTATTTTTATTTTTCAGTGTTATTGATAACTTTCTGTGATATTGATAAAGTTCTTGTTTTGATATGTAGAACCAAATGGCGGTCTATTTGTGCATGCATCCTCTGTAACCCAAATGACAGCAATTGAAATTGTTTATGGCTTATTTGAAGTTCCATTAAACTTGTTGAAGAATCTGACTTCACTTTGCAATGATAACCGAATTTCAATTGTTTTAAAGAAATATATTATATCCCTTCTTTCTTTATGGTGAGAAAATTTCTTTAAAGAATTTTTTAAATAAAATATATAAAAATAAATTTTAAATTGAGATAAGTATATGAAATAGATTATTTTAAATGTTTTCAAAAGCATAATGAATGCATAATTATAATATAATAATATAGAGATCCAAGCTGGCAAAACGGGGTTAGGGCTGGTCTCTTACTCCATTAAATACTTAATAGCAAAAATTGTTTGTCAGTTAATAATTTTTTTACAATTTATTTATTACTCTGCAGATTTTACCCCCTGCTACCGTTTATGCGTTTCTAAAATAATGAAGCAAATAAAATCTATCAATAAAATGTTGTTTTATATTTAAGTTTTTTAACTACTTAGTTGTTAGGTTTTTTTTATACAATTTTTTTTTTAAAGTAAAAGAAAAGTATAAAAATCTTATAAAAAGCTTTCTATACGATACATATTAAAAAATAAAAAATAATGAAAACATTGAAAATAATGAAAATAAAAATATAGAGTTTTAAAAACAATATTATGTAATCATCATCATCTTCCTTTATGCCATTCGAGCACAACCATTATTTTAAGTTTTCATTTAGCATTATTTTGAGATTTCATTTGTTTAATTCAAATATTTGGCAATAAATATTTGAGGTTTTTCTATGTCGCCTTGTTTATTGAGTATAATTGGCATGGGAATATAAAGTTAGCCAAACCATATGTTTTAATATTGTTGCAATTTTTGAAATTTATTTTTGCTGTATTTTTTTCAACTAAGGGAAGTTTATGTACCTGGGGCCTCTTTGTACCTAGGGCCATGTCACTTTATTTGAAAACTATAAAGTCAGGTGATTAGTTACAAAAATATTTATTTTTTAATATTTTGATTCTCAGAGAGCATTTCTACGGAAAGTTTTAATTGGAAAACACTTTTTGATGGTCTAAAATAAATTTTTGCTGCTGATATCTTAGATTGTTTTGCAAACCTAGAGAAAATGCTTTTCTACAATTTTTTGTATATTATATCGTTACTTTTGTTACCTAAGTACTAATTGCGATGTTCAATTGGTTTCCTCTCAATCTGGGTTTGTTAATAGATGACTGGAGAGCGATCTGACTTGTCTTGAGAGTGATCTGACTTGTCTAACTACCATTCCTTTAGTCCTTATTCTATCATGAGCAAGATTTTTGAATCTTTAATTAACAAACACTTAATCTCTCATCTTGAATCTAATAACTTACTTTCTGATCATCAATATCGATCTTCTCGATCTACAGCTGATTTGCTAACAGTAATAACCGATAGGTTTTTTTGTACATTAGATAGAGGTGGGGAGGTTAAGGCTATCACTCTTTACATTTCTAAAGCTTTTGATAAAGTTTGCTGGTCTTCTCCATAAGCTTTCTTCTTACGGTATATCATGTAACATCTTTAAGATTATTGAATTCTTCCTTTCCAATCATTGTATAAAAAGTTGTCCTCGATGGACAGCACTTTTCTTCATATCCTGTAACTTCAGGGGTTCTTCAAGGTACTATCCTTGGTCCTATACTCTTTTTAATTTAAGGTGGCATTGTTTGCTGATGATACTACTAATTATTCTTGTGTTGATAAGAACCCAACACCCTCTTATCGCTTGGAGGGGGCATTTGAGCTTGAAAAGAATCTCTCTTCTGCTACAGCATGAAGCTCACAGTGGCTGGTGAACTTTAACTCAGATAAAACCCAATTTTTTCAATTTAATTTAGATCTTCATATATTTATGAATGTTAATATACTCGACGAGTCATCTACCCTTCATCTTCTAGGGCTAACTCTTACTTCTGATCTTTATTGGAAACTGTATATCAAATTCATTGCAAAATTAGCATCTGCTAAGGTTGCATCTCTTTATCGAGCTCGACACTTTCTTACTCTGGATTCTATTCTCTATCTCCATAAATCTTAAATCCGTCCTTGTATGGAATACTGTTGCCATATCTGGGGCGGATCTTCAAATGATGCCCTTTCTCTTTTAGATAGGGTGCAAAAATACATTGTAAACATAGTTGGACTTGCTCTTGCAGCCAACCTCCAACCATTATCACATCGTTTTAATGTTGCTTTTTTTTTTCTTTTTAAAAAATATTATAACAGGCACTGCTCTAAAGAGCTAGCGTCTTTAGTGCCATCTACTAAAATTCATTCTCATGTTACTCGTTATTCAATTAAGTCTCATCTTTTTTCTGTGACTATTCCTAAGTGCTCCAAAAACTCTTATTTGTCTAGTTTTTTCCCTTGAACATCAGTTATTTAGAATTCGCTTCCTTCATCTTGCTTTCCTGATTCATATAATTTGCATTCTTTTAAGTTGTCTGTCAATCGTTGTTTTGTTCTATAAACTTCGTCTTTTCTCTTTCAGTAACTTCCAACTCTAATAGTGGTTGCTTGCAACCATGTTGGAAGCAAAGATGTTGAAAAGAAGATGACATTTTTCATGAATCTATCATTTCTTGTACCTAGATCCATATAGTTTGCTTCTACCTAGGGTTGTATGTGCATAAAGAATTTGTTTGATAACAAGGTAGATTGTTGAGTTTTGGTTGGTGCAGAATTTTTTTTTTTCTTATGGTTGTTTTGGGACTACCATTTTATGTGTACACTTATTTGTTAATTTCGCTCAGAACTATTTGTCAATTTTGTTATTTATTTAAGTGTTGCAATTAAATAACACTAGTTAAATCTTTTAAAAACAATTTTGGATTAAACAAATTTTTAATCAAATTTATGTGTCTATCTTTGTTGCGAATTAATTATAGAGTTAAACCTATTTTTCAGAGAGTAGCTCCAAGTACAATAGCTAATGGCCCTAGTTACAATTAAGAAAAGGCTTTAAATTTTATTACTCAGATTATTCCTAAAATTATTACTCAGATGAAAACTTAAACAAAGAAAAAAATAAAAATTTTGACCGCCCAAGAAAAACAATTGACTGTCAGTTCCATGTGTTAGCCGGTCAAATTGATCGCTTGCTTTTGATTTCTTATTTTCCACATGCGATATATGTTGGTTGTTTTTGCATATTAAATTTATTACACATGTGTAACATTTTTTTTAGTGTAAAAAAAAAATCTCCTTCCATAAGAATTGAAGAGTATATCAGTTTTATTATCTCTGTTGTTACAGGTAGCTTTTTTATTTTATTTTTTTTTTCAAATTGACTTTTCGATTTGCTGTTAATTTTATGTTAAGCATCTTTTTGTGTGGCAATTAAAAATTTAAAAATCTTTTTGTAAAAGAACTTGCAAATAAGTATTTTTTTTTTAAACCTAATCGCTTAATTAATATATGTATTAATATTGGTTTGTATTGAAGATTTTTCTTATACTTATTTTAGTATGAAGATATCTGTAGCATTTTTATGCAGATATCTTTGTTTGTAATTTTGTGCATTTTTAATTTTGTGCATTATTATGTTGGCACTAGTGATTTTAAAAATTAAATTCTATTTGCACTATTTTTCATTGTTTCCCTATTAAGTCTTTTACAGGCTTAAAAAAAAGTTATAAAATTTTTTAGTAATATAAAAAAATTTGGATCAAAATTAAGTAAATAATCTGTTTTTAAATAAAAATCAGCATGTCAATGGCCAGTTAATGGTCAATAAGCGCCTAAAATGACTAATAGTGCTACTTTGACCTCCCAAAATGAAATATTGTTGGTCATCATTGACCAGTTGAAAAAAATATCAGTTTTGAAAAACAAGGTTTAACAAGTAATCACGGGTAACCAGAAGATAGTATGGCTCAAAATGAGGTTTTTTAGCTTTCAAAAAAGCAGACTTGATTATATATTGATATTGTTGAGGCAAGTATAAATTGGTAAATTTAGTAGCACTCTTTCATTTCTCACGAAAACAGTATGATATCTGGTCTGCGTTTTTTTAAAAACTCAAAACCTCATTTTGAGTCATACTATGGCAAATATTATATAGCATAAACTATATCTAATAATTTTTTTGTCTTTACTTATATAGATTACTTTTATTATAGTGATCATGAAAATCCTTTTTCATAAATGATTGAAGTTCTTATGTTATTAATAAATTTAATAAAAGTATTTAATATATTTTTATTAAAATAATTATATAACAGCTTCAATACTTTACGAAAAAAAAAAGATTTTCTCTTCAAACTGTACTTTTTCATTTAACCTTTTCAGTTATTTTTTTCTTGCTATTAGCAAATTCATTGCAGTGAATAAATTATTGTTAAATAAATTTAAAAATATCGATTGCACATTTACACTTTTTTTCTTTTTATAATAGAAAGAAAAAAAGAATAATAAGTAATAAAATCATCAAACATCAACCCATCAAAACAGAGAGGACTAAAAATAGACAAACAACACTTTCATTTTTCAGTAGCATTTCATAAAAAGAATTCTTGTAGTTTTAATTACTCAGTTAAAATTTTTTTGATATTTTATGAAAGTTGTTATAATATTAAAAAAAGAAGTTCAGCATTAAATTACATTAGTTAAATGTTATGAAACTTCCTTTTTAACTGAATGAAAAATCTGTGCAAATGAGAGTTATTTTAAACTATTAATATTATCAGGTAGTTTGAATGTTAGTTATTTGTAAGTTTCCATTTAAAAAATACATTGATTTATTTAAAATTATCATTTTAAAATGAACACAAGTTCTTTAATTTTCAAGCATTAAGATATTTTTTAATAATTTTGTAATCTTAAAAATCATTAAAATTTTTAAAAGAATGTGCCAAACCTTATTTTATTATTTCCTTTTGCAGCCATTTTATGGTCTTAACTTTTTTTTTCTTCAAAAAAGCAGATATGTGTGTGTATATTTGTGTGTGTGTGTGTGTGTGTGTGTGTGTGTGTGTGTGTGTGTGTGTGTGTGTATATATATATATATATGTATGTATATATATATGGATATATCAACCCTTGTAATTAGAAAAAATGAGGTCAGCAATAAATTGCCGACCTCAAACTGTAAGAGGTCGGCATCAGGTCGGTAAAAAAAATTCGACACAAAGGGGTTACCATAAAACATAGAAACAAGGTTGGCAATATTTTTGCTGAACTCAAACATTTTTAGATTGGCATTGCCGAATGCCGACTTTAATTCTGAGGGCTGATATATATATATATATATATATATATATATATATATATATATATATATATATATATATATATATATATATATATATATATATATATAAAAAGAGCAAAAGAGTTTACTTTTAATATCATTTACGTTTCAATTTTTATATTTTTCATAATGCTGACCACTTGTTCTACATACCCTTTGTTGATAGATATAAAATTGTTTGTTAGCATTTTTGTCAAAAAACCTTATTCCAATCATCGAGGCTTTGAGGCTGGTTCAAATGACATCAATCCAAAATGGTTGTGAATGGTTTATAGACTAGGAGAGATGTTAACAAGCAATAATGCTTTTTTTTTTAAAAAAAAGCATTATTGCTATCTCAAAAAAAGTTCAGGAAAATATATTAGCACTATGTGGACCTAAATCTGTAGTCATAAATATATATAAAAACATGTATAAATGTGAATGTTATTATTGGGTGGGTGTTAGTGCAGGTATTGAAATTTGTGTTTTTAAATAAAAAGGTTTTTGACGATTTTAGGTTATTCTTTTTTGCAGCTACAAAGTATTAATGTGTCAAGCCACATAAGGTAATTTTATCTTATAAAATTTCAAAGCATTTCTTTAAACTCTTAGAATTTTCCAAAATTTTTATTATCTTTATTATATAGTTAGTAGGTAAAGTTTGTTTAAGCAATTATATTATTATTAAAGAATATATTTATATAATATATATTATATTAATATATTATATATTGTTGTTAATAGTTGGTGCACTTTAACTATTCTTGAGGATGGGCCTAAAGAACCATTGTTGGATGTATGTGAAAAAGTTTTTTTTTTTAGTGTATATAAATTGCTAATCATCTGTAATGAAACTTCATAGCAAAGTTTTAAATTTATTTCATTAAAATACATTTTAGATGTATATTATTTATTATTTTTTAGCATTTTTTAGATTTAATTGGTTGCTTTTTGCTTTTTTTTATCATTTTATTGTTTTATTCATCCCTTAAGGTCTGCATTCGGCCATGTGTAACTGCTGACCTGACATTGAATTAAAAAAATTAATTTTATTTGCTATTTCAGAAAAAAATGGCAAAACTAATCTTATTTGCTATTTCAAAAATACTTTATTTAAATTCCGAGTAAAATGATTAAATAAAAATGGCAAAACAAATGTTTTATTTAAATTCTAAATAAAATAATTTAGGATAGAAACTGAAAAAAAATCTTGATTAAATCTTCTCTTAACCTACAAGTTTCTAGAATTGTAACATTAAATTTTTTTAGTCGTGATTTATAATTTAGATGTAAAAGAGATGATGTTCAAGTTGCTCTTTGTTGAATTTTTTCAGGAGCTAATATATCTCATTTCTTTGATGGATTCCAGATTGGTGCTGCATATTTGAGAAGGGGTTGAACTAAGGCTTTATACAATATTTTAGCAATTAAGATGGTGTAAAATTCAAAAGTGTGTTTAAATAAATCTAGCATTCTGTTTGCTCTGCTGTCATAGTAATTGAAATATTGCCTGTATTTTCCATCAGTAGATATCATAATGCCTAGGTCTTTTTTTTAATTGGAGACTGCAATTTGAATTCGTATGTTATGATTGTAGTCTAAGATAGTACAATCTCTTTTTTATTAAACTTACCAAAATGTATTATTTTACATTTACTTACATTAAGTTTCATCTTCCATACATTACACCATTTGGCTATTTTATCATGATCATTTTGTAAGTTATTTTTACTGTATTTGTAATAATTTACAATATTTTTTCCATTTTACTTCTTTCATTTCAGCTTTTTCTAACATAAGGTTTCTACTGAAACTAGATCAAGCTTGTGGAACAGATAGTTTTTTCAATATGCTTATGTTGGAAGTAAAACAGTATTCATCTCTTTGAGGCCAGTTAGATAAGGTTTATGTATCTTTTGGGTGGAGAACTTAAGTTTAACATCAACCTCTACTAGATTGATTTCAGTTACGATGCCAATTTACTACTTATTATCATAGACTACCACCACATAGCCTCCTAATGTTGTCATTTTAGGAGGTTATGTAATCGTAGTCAATGATGATAAGTAATGGATCAGCATCATACCTGAAATCAAGGTTTAAATATATCTTGTTTCTTTTAAAGATAATTGATTATTGTGTAGTTTATGTCTGTACTACACCTCTTTTCTCTAACCTTGTTATCCCCAAGATCTATAAATTGATGAAAGCTATGTTTACGTTTAGTTTTAAGGCCAAATTCACTTTCTAGTTGGCATAGATTGTAGAAGCTTTTACAGTTTTGTACTGCCCTGCATAAACATTAGTGAAAAAATGAAATACAGACAAATTTACTACAAAAGTATAATTTTATTTTAAGTCACCAATAACTATTATGTTTGATTGATCCATATTTTGTATTAGTTGGTTAAGATCGTGTGATTAAGAGTGAATAATAAAAGAATGAGCTTGTAGCTTTTTAACAAAAACATTTTAACAAAATCCTCTACATCTTTATGTAAGACTTTACCTTTTCACCACATAAAAATAGCTAACAATGTTTTTTCATTAAAAATCTGTCTAGCCATCTTTGCCTGGTATTCCGTAACTTCAAAGTTGTTTTTTACTTCTGATATCAATCAACTTTGTGGTGATATTTGACTAACTTAGTGAAAAGTTGAACAATCTTTTATCATAATGGATAACTTTCTTTTTATCTTATAATTTCATTTCATTAATGTTTTCAACTTTCTTTTTTATGCTATTTGTTTTATAACAAATTTTTGAGGGAACTCAATAAAATCATAAGTGATTTTCAATTTTTCTAGCTAATGTTATTTACCATTTTGTTGATGCGTGCAATTTTTCACTTTCCTTCTGAGAATATGTTTTGAATGATGACTTTACAAACTCCACATATTCAAATTATGAAATCATATTCAAACTACTTCTAATCATGTGACTCTTATTCTTCTTTCCTATTTAATTTTTTGTTTAAAAACTTTTTAATGTAGAAATGGTTCAAACTTTTTCTAGATTTTTTCTTTATATGATATTGTGCACTTGTAAACATTTTTATTTATGTACATCAAATTGTTAATTTGTTAAAATTTTACTAAAATTTTACCAATTAATGTGGCTCTATAAGTTTTTAAAAACTATATGATTGCCAAAATTTAATATACATATATATACCAGATGCACATCACACTTTTTATATAAAAACTAAATAGGATGTATTTTTAAGATCATTAATTTTTAGATCATAAATTTTCATTTCTAATTATGAGTTCCTTAAATATAACATACATATATTTGTTGTTGTTTTTTCTAAAGAGTCTATAAACAAAATTTAATACTTAATGAGAATTCTTTTAACAAGTTTTTAATAGTTTCTTGAAAAAGTGATGTATCTTTGAAATTATAGTTCTAAATGTTTTTGTTGTTTTTCAAGATTTTTTATGATAAGGTTACAAGTAACTAAAAATATTAAAATTAAAAAAAAAAATATCGCGAACATTTTGAGATATTGCGTCCCAAAGTTTGGTTATATAAACTAGTTGTTTATTATTTTTTAAGCATTTTAAGTAGATTTTATAAATTCTGCATTAAAAAAGTATTATGAAAGTTTATTTGAGTATTCTTTCTCGTTTTTTTAAGAATTTTTTTTTTTCAAAATGTTATAAAAACCAGGTCATTTTTGGAAACTAGGTTAATATTAAAATTTAAATATCTCAGGAACTTTACAACATTTTGGACTAAAAGTTTTTGTGTCAACCTTTCATTGTAATATGAAACAGCCAAAGATGTTTAAAGAAAATATGAGGACCTATGGTTCAAAACTTCCTATATTTTAATTGACTTGATGTGGAATTAAACTGGTAGTTAACATGTGTAGAAATAACATCAAATTTTACTTATTTTCAGTTCTCCCTAAAGTGTTTTCTCTATGATGATGTTTTATCAGTTCTTTGTAATCTTAAAAAGTATTTGTTATGTTATTATAAGTTTGATTTAAAGGGATTATCTTTTCAATTTGTTCCATTTGATGATAAAAAGTTAAGTTAATTAAAAAGTCAACTTAGGTCTCCTGTGTTGTCTTTTCTCAACAAAAGTTATATATTTTTTTTTATAATTCATCTCCCCAAGGTCGAGAAGGCCACTACAGATGAGGAGGCTACTTGTGGTTATAACCCTCTCTTAACTCTTTTACTCCAAAATACGAACCTTGACGAACAAGACGGCTGCGCGGAGAAACAAGTTGAACGAGGTACTACCAGGCATGTGGCGGGAATCAAACTCAGAACCTCTCGCTTATGAAGCGAGCGCTCTACCACTACACCACTACCGCAGTGATGAAGTTAATATTTAACATAATAAATTAATTGAAACATATTTTAAATAAAATATATTTGATATAATAAATTGTTTGAAATGTGGTGTAATGATACAAATATCTAAAATCTTTTTTTAATTTCTAGTTTGCTATTGATCAGTTAAAACAAATAGATGGTTATATGAATTTATACTCGGTGTTGATACTTCCAATTGAAAGATTGCTGGTAATGTTTTTGTAGGTTTTAAATAGTGCATTATGCATCTAAGATCTTGTTTTATATTGTATTTGTATTTTTAGTTTGTAAGATTGTAATTCTGGTTTTCATTTTATGATTTTATCTTTCCATTATAGATTAAGTTTTATATATATTTTTAAAAATTTAATTTTTTTTGGTTTACTAAAAAAATAGCTCTCACTACAAAGCATCCCACTGAGTACTGCGCAAGGATTAATCAAGCTTCTTTTAAAGTAATTACCTTCTTTTTTAAATTCATATTCATGATTCTTTTTTTAAAATATTTATAATTATGACTGACTTTGAGCTATTTATAAAAAAGTTAGTTTGGCAACAATTATTTATATATTTTCCAAATTTTTCTATTATATTGTTTTATTGAGTGATGCATTAATTAATCAAAATCATCAGCATTAAAAATCAACTCTTCAGTTTTAATAATTTTCATTTATTGATTTTAAAGTTAAACAATTAATACAAATGCTTTACTTCCAGACTGTTTGAAAATTTTTTTAAATTTTTGGCTATAATTTTGTTAGGGTAAGAATAATAAAGAACTTGAAAAGTTGCAAATTAAGAGAATTCTAAAACACTGGTGTTTTACTAAAAAAACTAGATAAGAGTTTTTTTTAACAGAAAGGTTACAACAACAAAAAAAGTCAACACCTACTAAAATTCCATTTAATGTAATGAGTGTACGTCTAGTGTAATGAGTGTCCATCTAGTGTAATAAGTGCCCATCTAGTGTAATGAGTGTATCAATATTTGTGAAAAATAAAAAAAAAACGATGTTTGATCTTTGAAGTTGGAGCAGGTCCAATTACATTTTCAATTTATTTTTGCAAGTCTAGTCGGACATGTCTAAAAGGAGAGGCCATCATTAAAAAATCAAAATATCGCGACATTATTAAAATCAAATATATTCTGAAAAGTTTTTAAAAATATTTACAAATAGTAATAATTACTAACCAAACAAATAATTATGAAGTATGTAGTATACCTATCTGAATCTTTATCTGATGTAAATACTTATTAAGTTTAAAAAATAAAAAGTAATAACAATAAGACAAATAGTTATTATGATGGTGATGTTTATTTTTAAGATGTTGATTTATTTGTAATGTAATTACTGTGAGGTGTCAGGAAAATTATTAATATAGATGAGAAACTAAATCAGACCAAAGATTTTTTTTTGTTGTTGATATTTTAGGCCTAATAGCTTATATTGTATGCATGATAGACTCTTTGATATTATAACTAATCACAACCCTCAGAATTAAGGTCGGCATTCGGCAATGCCGACCTAACTGCTGACCTGAAAGTGTTTAAAGTCGGCAAAAAAATTGCTGACCTCGTTTCTATGTTTTATCGTAAGACCTTTATATCAAATAATTTTTGCTGACCTGATGCCGACCTCTGAAAGATTGAGGATGGCATTAATTTGCCAACCTCAATTTTCCTAATTCCGAGGGTTGTAATCAGCAGTGGAGAAGATTGAAAGCTGTATTGATTGTCAGAAATTCAGTTTTCAGACTCAAGATGATATTTTTGCAAATATCTTGTAGAATTAACAGCAAGAAGAAGGAAACTATAGGGTAAAGTGAGGTTTGATTTGAAGTCAATGAGATAGAAATAAAATTTTTATCTCTGTTTGAATCTAAGTGATTAAAGCACAAGTTTTATCAAATAGAAAGCGGCATTAGCTCGAGGTATCCAAGTCAGTCTAAGGTTAGTTTTGTAATGTACAATGATGGAGTTAATCTGATATAGAAAAAGAACAAGTTTGTTTGAAGAAACAATTTTGTTGAGATCATTATGGTCTGGACTAGTGATTGACTGAAATTCTGTTTTGGTATCAGTTTCAGCTGAAATTTGAATTTAAACTAATACCGAAATTTCGGTTTTAGTACTTTTTATAAATTTGATAAAAACCGAAATTTCGGTTGAAAAACGTACCGAAAACCGATTTTAACTAATTTAGAAAAACAGTTTTTAGAGTTTTCACAAAATATTTTAAGAATTTTCACAAAATATTTTGAGAATTTTCACAAAATCCCTCAAAAAAATCTTGCAGAAAAATTCTGCAATTGTTAAATTTTGATATTAACTTATATTGCCAACTTATGTATTAAATCTCAATTTGGGATACACATGTAAATTTATTCTAACATAATACGAGTATAAAAAAACAACAAATGTAAAATTGCATTTTTAAATAAATTTTTCTAGTAAAATAAATTTTGGCCAGCCGAAATTCGGCATCGGTTTCGGTAAAATAGTTGCTAAAATGTCGGTTTTGGCACCAATTTGGAGTGCCCAAAATTTCAGTTGCAGCTTTTTTCTGTTTCGGTCGATCTCTAGTCTGGACTATCTGTATTGAGAATGAAGAGAAACTGAGCTCAAGTAAGGTTTAAATGGTCAAGATATAAATCAAAGAGTCAAGATAAATGATTTGAGTTTTCTGAAGAATCTAAGTAATCAACTAAGAAAGGTACAAGTTTTGAGCGCTAATGCTAGAAAAGTCACTAACGCTAGTACTAAGTCATTCAGTATAATGAGCAAGTTACGAAAAATAACAACAGACAGATAAATAATGAAAACAAATTGGTCAATTTGATCAGAAACAGCATTAAAACAATTTACAGCTTTGGGAAGAAAAAAAATAATAAAGAACAAATAAATGCACAACAATTTAACTATTGTCTTTGCAAGTTAAAGGATATAGACCATTGAAAGGGTATAGAGGATATAGACCACTCAAAGCAGAAGGTTGGTCTAGTGAATTTTGCAAGAGTTAAGATTCAACAGATGCAAAATTACTACAAAGAATAAAAGTATTTGTAAAAGACAAGATAAAACAGTTTGATGGCGACAAATGTTTTTTATTTTAATGTTACTGTTGTATTTATTTTGTTTATTTATTTTATTATTATTATATTTACTGTTTTACAATTTAATCCTTTTTTTTATTCCAAGTTTATCATCATGGCAAAGTGAATTTAGAGATTCCAAAAATCAAGTAGAATCTATAAATGATCAAGTAGCTAACCTAGTGTCTTCTGTGCTGCTTTATTCTCTATCTGACACCTTCAAATCAGAAATAGCAAAAAGCAACAAATTTGATAAAGATTTCCAACTTCTTTCTGAATCAATTAGTCTGCTCAGAATCAATAAATCACTTTGTTGTCATATAATAAAAAAATGGATTCAAGTTATAAAAGGTTAGTTCATAGAATATATTTTTTATTTTTAAAATTTTAAAATACAAAATATTTTAAAAAATATTGCAACCAGCTTATCCTGGTCTTACTTTTAATAAGATGAATTACTATAAGATGGTTTTGAGGTCGGCTGGTAGTCAGGTTTCCTGAACTCTGTGGTAGCTTTCAGAGAGGCTGATTCCATCAACAGCTGAAAAATATCAAAGTATTAACAGTGCTATGTTGCGCATGGATGGTGTCCCTGTTTGTACTCTTGGTGTGCATTGCCAAGGCCACATTTGGAGCCCTTTGTTTTGGCTGAGGGTTTAATAATAGTAATGAGGCAATTGATTGGGCTATTAAACAGTGTACTGAGTACCATTAATGCTTTGAGTCAAGTTCTTTAACAAATTTAAAAATGAATAAAGTACCAAAAACTATAAAACACAAAAAACCATCATCATCACCAAGTTCTCTAAACCTAATATCATTCACTAATATCCATGGTCTTCGAAGTAACTTTTCTTCTGTTGAGTCTTATCTCTTGCAAAGTTCACCAGACCTACTTGCTCTTTGTGAGACTAATTTGAGTTCAGCTGTCTCATCTTGTGATCTTATTGTTGATGGTTATCTTCTTTTAATTTGTAAAGACTCTAATAGTCACATGCTTGGCCTGGGCATTTACACTCGTAAGAATTCACTCATTTGTGGGGAAACTAGGTTTGAATCCACAGACTATTCTTTTATGTGCTTTCGTTTAGCACCACTTCACTCTATTGCCTTTCTCTTTGTTCTATATTGCTCTCCTTTATCTCAAGACTGCATTCTTTTTGATGTTATTTCTGGTCAAATTGACCAAGCCCTCTCTCTTTATCCATCAGCTAATATTGTTGTTGTCAGTGACTTTAATGCTTATCACACTGAATGGTTTGACTCTAGTGTCATTGACTCTGCAGGCATTAAAGCCCACAACTTTTATTTTGCTCAATCCCTAACTCAAATAGTCAACTTTCCAACTCGCTTTCCAGATAATCCAAATCATTTACCCTTTCTACTTGACTTTCTGACCCTAGTCAGAAAGTCAAGTAGAAAGGGTAAATGATTTGGATATGTTGTTTCTGACCCTAGTCAGTGCTTAGTTTCTCCACATTCACCCTTAGGTGCTTCTGATCATGGTTTGATCTCTCTAAATCTATTATCTCATTCTTCTTCATCATCTAAATCCCCCTATCATTGTGCCTCTTACAACTACCTTAAAGCTGACTGGACTCTTTCTGAGATTTTCTTCGTGATGGCCCTTGGGTAGAAATCTTTTGTCTTCCTGTTGACAAATGTGCTTCTTACATAACTTTGTGGATTCAGGCTGGCATGCAACCTTTTAATCCCAATTGACGATTCCAGGTCAAGCCTCACTCTTCTCCATGGTTTTCCTCACATTGTGCTGCTGCAATTGCCAAAAGAGACCATTACTTTCATATCTATTAGCAAAACAGTTCTCCAGAAAACAGACATCTGTTTATTACTGCTAGAAACCATTGTAAAAAGGTTTTATCTAACGCCAAAGCCCACTATTCTCAGGTCATGAAATCTCGTATTTCATCACAAAAATTAGGCTCTCGTGACTTCTGGAGAGTCTTTAACAGTATCAATAATAAGGGCAAATCTGTAATTCCACCTCTCTTGTATGGTTCGGACTTTGTCACCTCTCCTAAAGACAAAACTGAATTGTTTGCTAAGAGCTTTTCATCAATATCATCTCTTGATTCCACTAGTTGTGTTTACCTGATATAGCCGTTAAACAGGTTGATCCATTGCTTGACATTCGTATCACTCCAGCTTCTGTATCTAAAGTGATTTCCTGCTTAGACTCTTCTACAGTTTGTGGCCCAGACAACATATCTGTTATAGTCTTGCAAAAGTGTTCTTTTTAGCTGTTATCTATACTTTCAAAACTATTCAACAAGTGCTTATCAGAGTCTTGTTTTTCCAGCCTGCTGGAAAGTGGCATCTGTTATCCTTATTTTCAAAAATTCTGGAGAGCGATCTGATTCATCTAACTACCATCCCATTAGTTTTCTTCCTATCATAAGCAAGGTTTTTGAATCTCTAATTAACAAACACTTAATCTCTCATCTTGAAATTGCTAATTTGCTAACAGTAATAACTGATAAGTTTTATCTTGCATTAGATAAAGGTGGAGAGGTTAAGGCCATCGTTCTTGACATTTCTAAAGCTTTTGATAAAGTTTGGCATGCCTGTCTTCTCCATAAGCTTTCTTCTTATAATGTATCTGGTAACATCTTTAAGATTATTGAATCCTTCCTTTCCAATCGTAGTATAAAAGTTGTCCTCAATGGACAGCACTCTTCTTATTCTTTAACTTCAGGGGTTACTCAAGGTTCTATTCTTGGCCCTAGACTCTTTAATTTACATTAACGATCTTCCAGATATTCTCACATCTAAGGTGGTATTGTTCGCTGATGATACTATCATTTATTCTTGTCATGATAAGAAGCCAACACTCTCTGATTGCTTGGAGGGGGCATTTGAGCTTGAAAAGGATCTCACTTCTGCGACCGTATGGGGCTCACAGTGGCTGGTGAATAATTATGGTGGTAATTCAGATAAAACTCAATTTTTTTTAGCCAATCGTTATCGCAATAATTTAGATCTTCCTATATTTATGAATGGTAATGTACTCAATAAGTCATCTACCCTTCATCTTCTAGGATTAACTCCTACTTCCGTTCTTTCTTGGAAACCATATATTAACTTTGTTGCAAAATTAGCATCTGCTAAGGTTGCATCTCTTTATCAAGCTCGACACTTTCTTATTCCGGATTCTATTCTCTATCTCTATAAATCTCAAATCTGTCCTTGTATGGAATACTGTTGCCGTATCTGGGGTGGATCTTCTAATGATGCTCTTTATTTTTTAGACAAGGTGCAAAAACACTTTTTAAACATAGTTGAATTTGCTCTTGCAACCAACCTCCAACCATTATCACATCATCGTAATGTTGCTTCTCTTTCTCTTTTTCACAAATACTATAATGGGCACTGCTCTAAAGAAATTAGTGTCTCTTGTGCCATCTACGAAAATTCATTCTCGTGTTACTCCTCATTCAATTAAGTCTCGTCCTTTTTCTGTGACTATTCCTAAGTGCTCCAAAAACTTTTATTCATCTAGTTTTTTTCTTGAACATCAGTTCTTTGGAAATCGCTTCCTATATCTTGCTTTCCTAATTCATATAATTTGCAATCCTTTAAGTCGTCTGTCAATCGTTATCTTGCTCTACAATCTTCATCTTTTCTCTTCCAGTAACTTCCAACTCTAATTAGTGGTTGCTTGCAGCCTTGTTGAAAGCAAAGATGTTTAAAAAAAAAAAAAATTGCAGTTGCTTATGCATATCTAACATAGTTACTTATGCATGTGTAGTTACTTATGCATGTGTAACATAGTTGTTTATGCAATTGTAGTTACATGTGTAACATAGTTACTTATGCAATTGTAATTTCAGTTACTTGTGTAAGCGTAATTTATGCAACATTAACTTTTAGTTTTTTATGTAGTTGTCACTTACAGTTACTTATGCATGTATAACATAATTACTTATGCGTGTGTTACTTAAGTGATTGTAAAAGTCAAAATTTTTAAAAAAGTCAAAATTTTAGTTCATCTAGAACTCAGCTAAAAAGAGTTGATTTGATTTAATGATAATTGTTACCAGGACAAATGTTTTAACAGTATTAGTTAAAACAACACCATAATAAAACTCATTTTTGTTGCTTCGAGTTAAAACATTGGAACTTTAAAAATAAAAAAATGTGCAAAGAAAAAATTATTTCCTTTTTAATGGTTGCAGATATTGTTTTGTTGTCATCTCTATTGTGTTGATTTTTTAATGTTTAGGTGTCTTTGGGTGTCTTGGGTGTAAAAAGATTTTTCATAAGTCTCTAGTTGTAGAAAGTTTTGTTTGTAGTACCTTTTAGTCATAGTTTTGGTTTTGGTTATAGTAACTATGATTTGTTAGAAAAATAAAAGCTTTTTGTCTGTTTGATTAATCAGTTGATTTTGTATAGGTGCATTTGATTGTGCAATTGTTTTTGTGTAGCTGCATTTGATTGTGTAATTGTTTGTATTAACAAGTTGGTTTACTCAGTATAAGCAAATCATAATTAAGTGTTATGTATATACTATAATGTTGTATATACTATAATGTTGTATATACTAATAAATGTATGTATATACTATAATGTAAAATACTATAATATACTATGTATATACTATAATGTTGAGTAGGCGAGTTAAAAATAAAAGAGTTAAAAACATACCATTTTAGTCTTACAATGTATTGTAATACTTACAGTATACTGTTACATTATGATTTTGAAGCACTAAACACTAAGTTCAAAGAAACTTTTTTAAGTTAGAGTTAGCCATCATAACCAGTATTAGGTTATTCAGACTTTTGCTAGGTAACTTGGAAAAGCTTCAAATTGTGAATATATTTTAAAGAATAACTAAGAAACAACTATTTTTTGAACTATTGCTTGCTATTGTTAAAAACAACTACTGCAACCATCACTATACAGAGTATACTAATCTAAGAAGGCAAGAACAATGTGTTTCCTAGAGTATCTTCTTGAAGTGATTATTTTTAGTTCAATTTATTTATTAAAATAGTTTATCATATGTTATTTTATGTTGATTTTTTCACTAGAGTTCTCAGTATGGTTTGAAAGAGCTAAGAAGTTAATTTTTCAAGTATTTTTAATGAAAGTATTTTTAGGTGTTTAAAGTTAAAGTGTTTAAATTTTTATCTTCTAATAAAAAAAAACTCCTATTTAAAAAAAATTTCGTCACTTATTGTGTTCTGTTGCCTAATTTTATATGTAGTAATTTAAGTGTAAACATTGTTTTTTTTTTTTGTTTTTTTCAAGTTTTTTTATAAAATATATATATAAAAGTTTACTAATGAAATTTTGTAGAGCTATTTTTTTTTTTAAACATCTTTGCTTTCAACAAGGCTGCAAGCAACCACTAATTAGAGTTGGAAGTTACTGGAAGAGAAAAGATGAAGATTGTAGAGCAAGATAACGATTGACGGAAGACTTAAAGGATTGCAAATTATATGAATCAGAAAAGCAAGATGAAGGAAGCAAATTCAAAAGAACTGATGTTCAAGGAAAAAAGCTATGCGAATAAGCATTTTTGGAGGACTTAGGAACAGTCACAGAAAAAGGATGAGATTTAATTGAATGAAGAGTAGCACGAGAATGAATTTTAGTAGATGGCACAAGAGATGCTAATTTCTTTAGAACAGTGCCCATTATAGTATTTGTAGAAAAGAGAAAGAGAAGCAACATTATGACGATGTGATAATGGTTGGAGGTTGGCTGCAAGAGCAGGTCCGACTATGTTTACAATGAGCAAGAGTAGGTCCAACTATGTTTACAATTTTTGATCTTTGATAGTTTTGAATTTTTTTTTTGGATATTGTTTATGAGAAATACACAAAACGTCACATAACAGTTCATGCAAAAATAATTATCTTAATCAAACACATAAATATTAGATATTATTTAAGTTATTAAACACATAAATATTAGATATGATTTGGCCTATATTGGTTTTTTCGAGAAAAGATAATATAATGGTAAAAAAAAAAATAATAGTGCATGATATTTTTTCATTAAAACTTTATCTTAAACACAAAATCAGGGTTGTGTGTGTGTATTTTTTTTTTAATTATTTATTTTTTTTGGGGGTGGGGATTAGTAGGGTTCGGTAAAACCCGGCATTTTTAGACCCGACGAATATTTATCGGGCTCGAGTTCGGGTCCAATATGTCTTTTTAACTTGCAATTTTAACAATAGCATGAAAAGATTTTTTGTTCTCACGCTGATTTTTAAAAATGGATTTGGTATACATTAAGGTAAATAAAACAACTTTTAGCCAGTTTAACATTTGACATTATTTTATATTATTCTATACTTTTATAATAATATTAAACTACCAAATAAACTTGACATTACCTTTTTAAAAATATTGCGTTTTATAAAATGCATGTAAATATATTAGCAAAAATAAACTCAACTCAATTAAAATACTTGCAAGTGTTTAATACAAAACAGTGCAATAATTTTTACTTAAAAAATAAAACTTTAAAAAAAAAAAAATGAATTGTCCGATAATCAAGAACGAATTCTTGTACAGAAGTTGGATGCTGCAGAAAATGTTCGTTCAGAATTTATTGATGTTGGTTTTATTGTCATTAACACTTGATACAATTTTTCTAAATATTCTGTTTTTTTTTTAGTTTTTGAAAATAATAAAAATTCTTTTTCAATATTTGCTAATTTATCTCCACAACTTGGCAAAATTGGATATTTCGCACTTTCTAATATTCTATGTAGTTCTTCCTCCAGTGTTAATGGTAGTGTGTTCGTTATTTTTAGCTGAATGCCCCTGTTCATGTGTGTTTTGCTGTTCTTCATCCTCACCAAATAATCTCTTCAGTAAATCTGTTGTAAATAGTTGTATTTTCTTTAAAGGCATAGTACCATTTACAAGAGAATCTAATAGCTCTTCTATTTCTTGGTTTTATGACTATTTATTTGAGTGCCTAAATTTGTTAATTCACCTTGTCCGTACTCTTCGACGTCACACGCTCTCGTCAGAATAATAATTTTCATCTTGATCATCATTAATATCATCTTGACCATGGTCATTTCTATCTCCATCAACATCATCTTCATCTTGCAAGACGGTAATAATTTTCTTTTTATATAGTACATCACAAACAGCTAAGTGTATAGTGTGATTCAAACACAAATTATAGAGACTAGGAGATTCTCGTCCAAATTTTATCACTACACTTGCACCGTCGCCGGTTCAACCAGCTATTTGTTTTTTAAAATTAATATTATATGTTTTTAGGTGTTGTTCTACTCTTTCAACTAACTGTTTATAAACTTCAGAGTCAATTCCATGCAAATTGATATTGAGGTATTTCCGAATTTTCATACTCGTCCATTCATCAAGTGTAATGCTAAATTGTCGGCCTTCTTTAATTTTTTCCATCAGGAAATATATACCATCAGGAGCGGCCATTTTAGAGACAATTTCTTCTAAAGACTTTCTTGCGATAGAAACAAAAGTGTCGATAGTTTTAAATTGTTTGGCGCCAGAATTTTCTCCCATTTCTTTCCGTGTTGGTAAAGAAATTCCATGTTTAACTTTTAAATGTTTAACCATTGATGAAGTATTTCCATCTTTGTTTGATATTATCATTGAACACTTATTGCATTTTCCACTTTTCAAATCGGTACATTGAGTGAAATACTCCCAAACTTTGGAGTGCTTCGGCATAATGGGGCTGTAAAAAATGTTCTAATAAAATTATGAAATTTCACTTTTTTCCTAAAATAGAGAAGTAATTAATAAATAAAAAGTGTTTTTTTTTTAAGTTTTTTAAATATGCGCTAAAAGAATTAACTTATTAACTTCAATCTTTCTAATCAAAAGTTTTTATAGAAACATTTTATATTAGCAAATCCTTTAAAGCTTATTTATAATTCGCTTATATATAAAAACATTTGATTAGAAAAAATTTAAGTTATGAAGTTAATTCTTTTAGTGTGTATTCGGACATACATGGAAACATACATAAACTTGAATGTTCTCAAAACATCTAAAAAGCCGTGGCCTAGTTCAACTTTAAGTTAGATTCACCCAACTACCATATTTTTCTAGAAAAGTTAGGGATCCAGCTCAACAACGCACCGCTGCCTGCAAAACAAGGCAAAACATTCAAACCATGAGACTCGTAGAGCCTTAAACCAGGTATCAGATCCGGTTTAAGGCTCACATTTATTTACCCACAGACTTGCCGGGTCCGGGTACCCGGAACTGAAAAACCCTAGGGGTTAGTGATTTATGATTAGCTCAACATTTGCTCTCATCTCTAGCATTCATAAAATAGCATTAACAATGTCACATGATAATGAAACGCCAAATATCAATTCAAAAATTAAAAATTATTGAGAATCAAATTTAAAATTGTTTATCAATATCGGAAACACAAAAATGTCAAATTTACGTCTGCTCTCTATCGAATTATTTAACCATGTGGAAAATTAACCATTATTTGAAGTGTAATTTTTTTGATCATTTTGGTGAGTAGTTTTTTTTCAAAATTTGTCTCAACACTAATGATTAGATTACTGTGAATGAAGTACAATTATTGCCGAAAAGAAGATTCCTCATAATAAAAATTCATGTTGAAAAGATTATAATAGTATATGAAATATCTATTTAATTTATCCAATTTTAAACAGGGTTCGCGCTGAACCTGGAAAGCATGAAAAATTTATCTGCTTTAGCTAGTTTTGGCAAACCTGGAATAGTCAGACAATAGACCACATTTTTTAGAAATTCACCAAAAAATCTGACTATATATAATATCAAAAAAAAAAAGAGTTTTATAGTATAGAAGGCATCATATTTGCACACCAAAACTAATATTTTTTGAAAGACAAATAGACATATATCTTTAAAAAAAAAATTAAAATAACAATGACATAAATATCACGTGACTTTTGCGAAAAATTTTAAAATAAAAATCACACAATCCGAAAAAACTGTCAACTTATTTCTACTACAGAGCTTTTAAAGTTGGTTTATTATGACCAATTTTGAAGTCAAACACTAAGTTATCCTTTAAAACATAAAATCAAGTATTATTGGTTAATTGCTTTGCTAGAAAAACCCTTTATTTATTGGTTTATTATAAAAGAGTCACTAACAACCTGTTTTGGTGCGAAAGAGTCAAAAGGATAAAATATTTTGTTGCAAATAATATCTCCTTTGTTGCTTGAATAAAATTTCCATTAGTTTAAACAGTGGCAAAACTATTTTATTTCAGGCTATATTCCCTGACAGTGACATTGCAAAATCTTTCAAATGAGACCAATTAAAGTTAGACATAATATCACCCACGGCCTTGCACATAATATCCAAACTTTTTGACATTAGCTGTTGTTCCCTATTCATAATTTATGGTGCTTTCAAAACCAGAGTTGAATCAATTATTTGAGAATTTAAAAAGACATTTAAAAGCTGCTTTATCTTACTTCACAATTCTCCTGTTAGAAGAAGTGACTTTTTCCGTATACTTCATAATTCTGTATTCCTGCTTTCATTTTGCACAACCAGATCGACAAAAAGATGTCTTAAAAAAAATCAGTATTTGGACATCTATTATAAAGATTATTAATTATTGGGAGATCTTACCTAAAAGTAAATGCCCATCCTGAAAATAATTTAAGTTAGTTGTAAATCCTGGTAAAATCATGTTGTAATCCTTTTCCTTGTTAGACTCCAATTTGTAACTAACTGACAAGCATGTTTAAAGCTTTATCAGCACATACTCCAATGCTACCTCACAAGAATGGTGATCTTGTGTAATTGTTTTAAAGTGGTTAGTGTTTTCAGGATGTCCAATACATCTGAAGCTGTCTAGGTTTGTTCCAAGCTTACCAATATTTAATTGTAAAAGAAAAAAAAAAATTATATTTGATTCACTGCTGGCTTATCATTTTCAAAGCTCAGAAAGAAAGCTAAAAGAATTTAAATTTCAATGTATAAATATTTTGATTTCATCTGTTGAAAAATTATTTAAATGATGCCCACTTGATTCTGCGGCTGACTCATGAACGTAGTTTATGATTTTAATTATTGTTGAGTCATGAATCACACAGTTGGAACAGATTTATAAAAAATCATAAACAGGCATTAGTCAAAAAGGGGTTAATAAGGAAAATTATTACTGATAATCAATACTGATTATCAACAAGTAATATTGTTGAACATCCTCTTGTGCAGTGCTCACTAACAATTTCAAGCCTCACACAGTCCAGATTACATTAGAAGTTGTAATTGCCTTCAAGTCTGCTCATCAAAAATATCAACTCATGCCTAAAGAAAGAAGGTCAAAAAACATGCAATGCAAGATCTGGAAGCCATTATTTTATCTATGGTTGAAGATCTATAACTTCCTATATATTTTCCTACAAAAACTTCATTAATGCCAGAAAAAAATTTGTCTTTAGTGTAAAACGAGCCATAAAGGAAAACAAAGGTCAGCAAAGCAAATGCTTTAAAAAAGAAAAAACGATGAGAAAGTAAAAGGCGTTACAAAGTTGAACATTATTGCTAACGAATAAAGAAACAGAATTGACATATGTTGCTATTGACAACTTCTTTGATAATAATACTTATGCAAATATGATTCTTTGGTTTAAAATCTTAAATTAGTTTTTGCCTAATAAAAGCTAATGGATAACATACAATTATGCAGCTTTCTTTTAATTATATTATATTTTTAATTATATTATATTTTTTGCCTAAAAGCTAATGGATAAATACAATTATTAAGGCTTTTTTTAATCTAGAAAGGTTATGTACAAACTAATTTGAATGCTTGCAAAGGTGTGTGATATCAGCTATCATTTTTGTATTGTGATTTTAAGGAAGTTCTCCTCTCTTTTTTTTACTACTCTGTAAATCAACTGGAAAATTGCTTTGCGCATGACCCTTTTAAATTTTTGTTTTTAGATTTTTGTTACTTAATTTTAGCATGTTGATTAGTAGTCATTTTGTTACCTCCATTAAAAATATCAGTCATGTTGCTTCTATAGTATGAGCTTCTGATTCATGTCAGTCAGTGAATTGATTTAGTTTTCAATGTATTAGCGTTAGTTGATGTTTATAAGCAAAACTTTTTCTTTTAAAACCAGTATTTTGTTCATGAAGTGTTCTTGAATTTGTTAAATTTGAGTGGCTAACCTGTTTCAGCTTCTGTTTAACTAGCAGCTGATAAAAATTCAACAACTTCAATTGTTAAGGTTTCTAATTAAAAGAACTAGCAATTTGATTTGTCTGACTATTGATAATTACCATTTAATAGGTTTGTCTGACTATTGATAATTACTATTTAATAGGTTTGTCTGACTATTGATAATTACCATTTAATAGGTTTGTCTGACTATTGATAGTTTATTGCATAAGATATCTAAGAATATATGTATTTAAATATATTTATGTTTTTGTGCAAATGTACAATTACATATGTATTTTAGTTTTTTTTTTTATGTGTTAGTTAATGAAAGACGCAAGATTTTTTTTAAAAAGTAGTTTAGGTCATTTGCATAGTATTATATAGTTGAACCGTCTAAAATTTGTGTTTTTCTAAGTGTTCATCCGTAGTAATAAGATCCATACTAATATATAAATCCAACTTTTATTAATAACTGAAATTTTTCATTACTACCATGTCCATTATAGCAGATAGTTTTCATAAACATTTTATAAAAACGTCGGAAAAAAATGTCGGAAATGGTCAGGGAAGATCATCTTGTTTTAAAAAAAGTCAGGTAGTTTCATATAAAGAACCAGGCACAAGCACTGCTAAACTTAAAAAAGAACTATTTATACAATAGTTAAATTTACTGCAAGTTGTAAAAATTTAAGCGTAGTTTATAAATACTTTTAAAAATCGTTTCAGTGTATAAAAAAGAAACTAGATCTTTTCAATAAAAAAAGTTATTTTGTATTTTTTTCCTTAAAAAAATTTAATGCGTTATTTTAAATTTCTTTTAAAAATACTTTTAAAAATACTTTTAAAAATAGTTATTTAAAAAAAAGAATTAAAAATAATTTAATTGTGTTAAAAATAAAACATATTTATGCATATTCAAATATTGTATAAAAATAATATATATAGTGATTTATTTTCAAAGATTAAACAAACTGTGTTGTGTTTGCAAAACAAGCAACTGTGCCAAAAATTTCGGACGGATTTCATATATCTAACAATGGATGAATTGATGCACTTTCATTCATTTTATTTCTAAATATGTAATTCTAAATATTTTTGGAAATATCAAAATGCCAAATACTTATATTAATAAAAAAGAAATTCTCAAAGTGTTGTTTTACTTGTTAGGTCCGAGACTTTTTGACCCATATATAAAAAATTTTTGAACCGTCTTTTTGAACTGTGTTATTACTTTTTGACCCATATGTTATTACTTTTTGAACCATGTTTTATTAAAATAAATATAAAAATTCCCAAGTAATACATTTATTGGGGTGACCTTGTTGGGTTTTTTTTTTCATCCTTTATTAATTCTTTATTGTTCATGAAACAAATATTACTGCATATTAAACGGATTGTTGACGACACTTTTATTTCTAAAAGTTATTGAAACGGTCATTTTTGATCCAAGATTCAAAAAAAGATTTGCTGAAATCCAGTCTTTTCAACTCCCTCGCTTAAATATAGTTCATTTACAAATATTTAATACACTATAATGACCTTTACTATATTATGTTAACAATTGGTATTGACAGCTATTAAGTTAACAAAAGTACTTAAAAACAAATTTAGTGTCTGTTGTCTTCACGAAAGATTTGTTTTAGGTTCCTAACATTAACGTCGAAGTAAAAGACTCGTTTGTCATTATAAAATGTTATTTTTTCTGCTATAAGAAATTCGTTTTAAGTAATTACTAAAATTCATATAATTTTTTTTTTCTAGACAATAAAACGAATTTAAAATGTGTTGAATCTATTATTGAAGTTCTGCTCTTTTTACTTGAAGAACCTAAGTTACGTGATGCAATGAAGAATTTGAAAACAGATTTTGTATCCGTTGATCGTTTTTATCATGAGGTTAGCTTATTTTATTACGATACTAACTTCAACAGAAAACAAAATTTATCAGTTACGAATGATTATATTTTATTTAGGTACCCGCATTATTAAAACCAACCAAGTTATTGCAGTTATTAGCTATGCATGTTTCTTTTCTTTGACGACTCCAAGCAAATCAAGCAAAAAAGCCTAATGCTAATTATAAAATATTTTTTAACTTCAGATTTGTATTTGTTGTTTGGAGTGACAGTTAACAATAAGAACATATTTTATTGTAAGCCAATTATTTTAAAGCCACTTATTTTAAAGCCACTAGTTTCTTCTACGCAATTAGGAACAGTGGCATTGAAATTTAATTTAGGGTTCTCCTATGTCCCAGACAAAAATTAAAGTTTAGTTCATTATAAAGTTTAGTTATTAAAATTTTGTGTTTCTATATATAAAAAAAAAAACTTTTATTGGATAACCTGAAGTTTTTCATAAGATTAATGACGCTCTAACCGGACAACTTGCTTTAAAAATATATTTAAGTTATTTATAATTTTAAGAAAGTAATAAGTTTTTTCAAGCTAATAACTTTTTTAAAAACAGTTACAACATGTAAGAAAAGATTTGTTGGTTGCATATATAATGTTTCGGAGCATTGTAATTTAATTTAGTAAAAGTTAGCAAAATATAAATAATTATATGACAACAATGATATGGTACTTTATAATATGGTAAGGTCATAAACGCACGCACTAAAGAACGCATGCACTCGTCAATATAAAGATTTTCATTTTACTATTCAGTTTTTAGTAAAAGTACTAAATATAATTTTTGTTCGCAGTTTTTTTAATCTTTTAACATTAAATATCTATATTATTTATGAGCTATTATTACCTTTGTCAACGTGGTGGGTTTAAAGACCATGCCTCTAGCTTATGAAACAAGCACTCAATCATAACTGCAAAAAGTACCGGTTTTAACCACTTAGCAAAACAATTGTATTTTTCAATAGCGTCAACCTTAAAAGACCAAAGTTTCTTTGAATTATCAAGGTGCTATTATTTCTAAAATAACAAAAGTAGTGTCACTGAAACAATATTAGCTTTGGCCGCAATAGTAAAAAACGGACGTGTGATCTTCCTAGTTAAAAATTTTTTTTTTGTTCTTTATTAAAATATTTATGATACAGATACAAATAATATAAAAAAGAAAAGTTAACAAGTCAAGATATCGTTAAGAAATAAAGAATAAAAATAGATAAAAAGAAGGCGGATAATCAACCCTGAAGACCATTAGGTCTTGACGCAGAGAAACCGCTATTGAAAAAATTGAATTTTTTTTTTTTTTTTTTTCAAAGGATGGTTCGCCTCCAAACATAGCCTACATACATATATTGGCAGATACCCATACATCCATTCTTTTTTATTTTCTTTTTCATATATACATATATATATATATATAATATTTTTGTCTTTTTTTTATTATTATTTTTTCAATGTTTTTATTCTTGTTATTGATTTAATTTTTTTTATTACAAAATTAAATTTAATAACAAAAGTATATAAAGTTCGTAAAATAATATTATAAATTAAAATTAAAATAAACTTACAATAGAGGTTTAGTTCTTAAGCTTAAAAACTAAAACGTTAAATAATTCACTAAAATTAAACATGTTAAATAATTGTTGGTTGATAATAAAAAAGAAAAAAAAGAATATACATTAAATATATACATATAGATATTAAATATATAATATAGATAAGGGATTTTCAAAAACTTAAAAGTAGATTAGTATATTTTCAGTTGAAAAAATGAGTTTTTTAAGATTTTGTTTAAAAGAATCAAAATTACATTCTTGAGAAAAATCTTTAAAAGTATTTATAACTATACTATTCCATAAAAATGGTCCGCGAAATGAAATAAAAAATTTTCCAAAATTAGTTTGAAAAAATGGTTGTCGAATTAAATTATCGTTCCTCAAAGTATATTTATTTCTTTCTCTTTGTAAATACAAGTTAAGAAAAGAAACGGGTGGTAGGTCTTATTTATACATAAAACAAAGAATATTAAAAACATTTAACTCGTATATATTGAGTGCTTTCATATTATATAAAAGAGGCTTGGCGTGAGCAAACGGTCCTTGAAATTTATAAGGCGTGCTACATGCTTTTGTTGCCGATAGAGAGGTTTAAGTTTACTTTTATAAGTGCTACTCCAAGCAATGTTTGCATAGTTAATATGGCAATGAATTAGCGAATAATATAATTGAATTAAGGTATATTTATCAAGAACGTTTCTTATTTTGTATAAAATGCTTACACTTTTTGAAATTTTATTGCATCGATATATACACCTAAAAATCTTGTCACTAGAACTCTTTTAATAATTATGTTATCGATAAAAAGAATAGATAAGTTGCTAGGCAGCTGGTGCTTTTAACTATAAGGATGAAAAAGAATCCATTTAGTTTTATCAACATTTAATGATAGCTTGCTTAATCTAAACTATTTGGAAACTTTGACTAGTTCAATGTTCATGTTTTTAAAAAGTGTAAAAATGTTGTTATGAGAAAGAAATAAGTTAAAATCATCAGCAAACATAATTGTCATTTGGTTAGAAGCTTTTGGTAGATCATTAATATATATTAGAAACAGGAGGGGTCCTAATATGGATCCTTGAGGAACTCCACATGAAATATTTAGCAAATTAGATGATACGCTATCATCCGCATAAACAAATTGTTTTTGATTATTTAGGTAACTTTTTAGCCAAATTAATATATTTCCAGTAATTCCCTACCACTCCAACTTTTTAAAAAGAATTTTGTGATCAATAATATCAAAAGCTTTTGCCAAGTCAATGAAAACACCTAAAAGTAAATTGAGAATTTTCAAATGAGTCAGATACATTTCTTGTAAATTGTAGAATAGCATGTTCAGTGGAATTGTTTTTTTGGAATCCATATTGATTGCAGTATAATAAATTGTTTATAGTATGACTATATAGTTATGGCTATAAATTTTGTTGTACTAAATTCTTTCTAAAACTTTAGAGAATACAGAAAGTAGTGAAATTGGACGATAGTTACTTATATTCTCAATGTCACCACCTTTTAATATTGGTATGACTTTTGCTAATTTTAGAGCTTGTGGAAAAATTCCCTGTTTAACTGGTATTGAAAAAATCTTAAAGAGTATAACTTTTAAAACATCAAATGAACTTATAATTATGTTGCCGTTAATACTATTAGGGTTTTGTTACATTTTAACATTTTAAAGGCAATTTCAAAAAAGATAATTCAAAAGATTTCAAGTAAGAGTTTAGGGGAAAACATAGATCATTCATTAAACTGTTAGCTATAGGAATTCTTTTTGCGAGATTTGGTCCTACAGACACAAAATATTTATTAAATTTTTTCGTAATTTGTCTTTTATCATATAAAAAAATTCATTATCATGTTTAACTGTGTTAGGCAAAAAGTGAGATGTGCATTTTTTTCTGCCAGTAATTTCTCTTATTATAAACCAAGTGCGTTTAAAATTTAATTTATATTTATCTAGTAAATTTAAATAATATTTTTTTTGTTTTTGTTTTTTCTTGAGGCTTTCAAAAAGTTTAGCCTAATTTTTATTTATAATTTTATTTTCAGTTGTTTTACATTTTAAGTAATTAATGTATAATTTTTGAAGACTTCCGCAAACCCTTTGTAATCTAAGGCGATTTAATACTTTTAGCTTTGAGATTTATATTAACTTCAGGTAAATTAGTGTCGTAAATATCGTAGAAAGTTTTAAAAAGGGAGTTATAAACTAAGTTTGTATCATCAGAGGTGTTAATAATGCTCCAATCAATAAGAGATAATTGTTCTTTAAAAGATTCAAGGTTTTCATTTGTAGAAGAAGAGAATTTATATATATATATATATATATATATATATATATATATATATATATATATATATATATATATATATATATATATATATATATATATATATATATATATATATATATATATATGCTCTTCCGCTGTGTTGATAATAACAACAACATCAAAGTGTAACTTTAACTTCATTCTGTTAGAGATGCAATCTAGGAGTTAGGCCCGCAACTTTTTGACCCATGTGTTAATGTTGAGTTTTTGATAAAATTAAAAATAACCAGAATATTATCAATTTTTAAAAAAGATTTGGAATTAAAGATGCAAATCCCCTGGTATAGCATTAAATCTTGTATTTAAAATTAAATTTTTATGTGTTTAGTCTAAAACACGTGACTTTTTTTTGTAAGGTTCTCCGATATCCTACTGGTCTTATTACAATGCACAGGGAAATAGAATTTGATGTAAAAGTTTCATTCTCCCTTCTTTACCAATGTTTTTTAAAAAAAGTGGGCAATCAACACGAACTTTTTGATTCCAAAGTCAATCACATCACTATTTGCGCTTTTATTAATATTTAACACTTTTTCTTCCTTTGCTAGATAATGGGTGTGTATATCAACGTGTTATAATGTTATATATGTTAAAACGCAACACCTATTTTTAAATGCAATTTAGCGCACAACTTTTTATAGTTTAATTGCATGTTACGCTGTAACAGATAATATTACTTGTTGCGTATAAAAAAAAATACGAGTAAATATGACCTCATAATTTAAACATTTTTCCAAGTAATTTTACCTCTAAAAATTTTTTGTATACTTCCTAATAATTTTTTACTTATTATTTGATTATTTTAAGATTACCTTACCACAATCTAGATTTCCATCAATTTAAAAACATAACTTGACACAAGTAAAACTGGAATGGTTTTATAATGCAATATATGAAAAGATAAATTTTGCAACTTTTGATACTTGTAGATACTTGATGTTAAACTTTCTAATAAATGGATGATTTTTTTTTTTTTTTAACTGCGCTAATTATTTTAAAATATTAGAACAACATATATATGAAAGATATGAAAAATATATATTTATTGATAATTTAAAATAGTTAATTATTTCAAATACAATTAAATCGTTCTAATTCTATTGAATATAAATACATTATTGGAGGTTATCTCAGGGTTAGGATTTGCGGAAAATTATTCGGAATGATTTGCAAGAGCTTTTTCTTTTTCTTCTAACTCATGCGAGACGTCTAAAAAAAAATTCACCAATTATGAAAAAAAATTCTAATCAAGTTTATTAGCTACAGATATATAAGTAGATGTCTAAAATTACTTTTAGTAGATTTATGAAAATTTAATTTAAAGTATTTTGAAACCTTCTCCGGCGGCTAATTTTTCTTGCAAAACTGCAATTTCGGCTTTTAATTCTTCAGCAGAGACTGGTGTTGAAACTTCATGTTCAGATTCCATTTTATTTTTTTGTTTCAGATTTTTCGGAATAGATTTTAAGATTCTAAAAAAAAGATGTAAACAATATCTTTTGAAAGTTCTTTATTTCAAAGTGGTTAAGAGTATTAAACGTAATTAAATGTTGTATCGTAGGCTTATAATGTCAGCTTATAATAATGTCGGCTTATAATATCGTCGGCTTTTAATGAAAATCTCTAAAATACCAACATGGTTTAAACTGAGTTTTATATTGCCATCAAAGATTAAAAAATTCATTACCACTGAGTTAAACTTACATAATAAATCCTATCAAAATTGCATTGCATTTTTTATAACAAACAGTTGTTATAAAAAATCATTCCCCTACAAGACATCAGTATTAAATAGATTGTAAACAATTTAAACATTTTGTAATGTATAACTTTAAAGAGTTAGTAAACATAATTCAAACGTAAACGTTTTTACGCTTTTGTTGAACTTTATGTATATATATATATTTAGTTAAATTTCAAACATCAATATTTAACAATAAGCTTACTTACATTGAGCAGATTGAATCTTTGTAATCTTGAAAGATAGTTTAAAATATTTTTTCAGCCGTATTTAAGGACATTTCAACAACCACGCTGAGATAGATAACAACTTGAAACACAGTAACTAATCCTTAATTTTCTTCCCTCTTCTTTATTTGTCAAGTATCTTTTATCTTTAACGCTGCTGTTAAAGATAAACAAAATAACAAAATGTTATTTTGAGAGTAAGAAAAAAAACGAGCAATTAAAAATGAAAACTGTGCACGTCTTAACTATCTATCAACTGCATTTGTTTGTTTCAGTCATTTACTTCCTATTGCATAGGATTTTTAATAAGAATTAGCAAGAAATGTCTAGCTGCGTGTTTTAGTGAAAACATTTTATGGACTGAATTTAAAAAAAAAAGTATCAACTCACTTAATAAAATGTCCTTTATATTGTTCTCCCAAACTTTTTATTCGTCATCAAATTTTACCTTGTTATCATTGATTTATATTTAGCATCTGTTTTATTATCTAAATTATATATATATATATATATATATATATATATATATATATATATATATATATATATATATATATATATATATATACATATATATATATATATATATATATATATATATATATATATATATATATATATATATATATATATATATATATATATATATATATATATATACTTAATTTTATTTAGGTGCCCCAAAAAGTATTTACGGTTTTATCGCTGAGCACCGCGGATGAGCATTTAATTGGAAGTTGACGCCTCTTTCCTAACCAATGTCGCAAAACTTGCCCAGAGGTGGGGTATATATACATTCACAGTGCGGTGGCTAGTGGGTTTAAGGCCTCCCCGCAAAAAAAAAAACTGTCATTAGGACCCCAATTTTTAAAAATATTTGTCGCTAGTTATTGCTTAACAAAAAAATCTCATTAAGTTTCCAAAAGGGCCCCTAAATTTGCAAATGACCCCCCATAAATTCTTCATTATAAATACACATAAATAAAAATTTAAAATTTTTATTTGTGTATTTATAATTTTCTTTATTTACTATTTTATTTATTACTTATTTCTATATCTATTTATATTATATATTATTTATATTATATATTAAGCTATTTATGAATAACTATAAGAATGTTTTTGAATGCATTTCACTTAATATATTTATATATAAGGTAAAACATAGAGATTCAGTGAAAATATACCAATAATATATTTATAAGTCTATATTTTACATATTATCGTATTTTACATAATATTGTATAATGTTTAAAAATATAAGTTTTAAAAAGATAAGTTGCTAGATGTATTTTGAATTTTTAAAGCGTATCGTAACTATATAGCGTGAGCTTTTATGACAATATAAAAATGTCAATATAAAAATGATGATCTTTTTTTTTAGTTTACAATTTTAAAACTTTCTTATTAAAAGAGACTAAACATTTTCTTGAAAGTTGTTATAAAATGTACTTAATTATCGTCCCCTACCCATACCCTGGGTATGCTGATGTTTTCTACCCTTAAATACACTGACGGTTTTTATAATTTGAAATGTGTTGCAACTATAAAAAAAAATAAAAGCTATAATTGATATAAGGTTTTTTTTTATATATATAACTATTATTGTTGTTTTGGCTTCGGTTATTGTTTTTTTTTTTCGTTTGAATTTTCTATTGGGTTTTTCTCTTTTATAATTTTTATTTTTATCATGATCTTATATAAACATGCCCTCAAATATAAAAGTATATTTATTTATGCTAAATGTATTATGCATATATATTTACGTGTACGCTTACATAATATTTTTATAATTTACGTTATATTTACATAATATTTTACGTTTTCGAAAAAGATAAAGATAAGCATTTTTGCCTCAAGTAAATTTTAGTGGTTTAAAATTGCATCATTTTACCCTTTACTTTCTCAAGGAAATATTTTGGGGATGAAATCTAACGCGAAGTTGCGTAACGTGACGTCTATTTTTTGAAGCGTTTGCAAACAACTTAAGGTTCTTAAATTACTGTTTTATTAATGAGAAAATTGATATTAAATCGTTATTTGGTTGGTTCTCAGCTATACTCAGCTGAGTTATTATTAAAACCATACCTAGTTTTTAAACTTTAAAACATTTAAACAATTCTTGGTAACTGATAACTGTTAAAAATTGCATTAAAATTAAATTTTACGAAGTTTTTAAAAATTTGGAAACTTAAAAAATAATGGTATAATAATATAATAATAATTAATAATAAATAATAATACTTAAATAACTAAACAAAACAACTTTTGATGAGTCAAATCTTCTTTTTATAATTAATAGGCTTTATAAACTCTTATTTTTATAAACTCTATAAATTCTATAAATTATTTTTCCAATAAATTTTCTATAAACTCTAATTTGGCTTCAACAAATACACTATGCTTATGTCTGATCTAGTTGCATCTCTAGTTGTGAATTACAATAAAATGATAATTGAATCAAATGTTATGGCAAAACGATGTTACCTCTAGTGCTTTTAACACGTTTTTTTCTGTAGAAACGAATCAATTTTTTATCATTAGTTTATATTTCATTTTTGAATATAAACAACAGTAATTTAAAAAGTTTGTGTGTGATCAAAATAAATCATATTTTTAAAATATACTTGATTTAATTTTTACTGAGGTGGTCAAAATATATTTTTTTGAGGTGGTCAGGATATAATTTTCGTTTTTTCGATCGCAAAATGTTCTAAGATGTTTTTTTGAATTGCATTTTTTTTAACTATGTTGTTAAATATACTGCTCAACTGTACTTTTTTCATTAAACCATTTGCTTTTATAATTTCCCATCATGCAACTCTTTTATAGCTAATTAATTAGTTATTAGTTTTGTGTAGTAATATAGTATGATATAAAGAGTATAACATATTATAAAATATTATGCAGCAAAAAATATCGCCAAAACGCGTTAAAAATTTTTTAACGTTAAAACTTTGAACGAGATACGGAAGTAACTTAAAATTAAGTTTATCATAATAAAACTTACAAGGATTATTTAACTGTACTTTTTTGCTGTTTTGTTTACTTAAATTTTGACATTTAAGTAAACAAAACAGCACTTTGCTACTTAAGATATAGAGAAAAGTTTTTACCATTTTAGGTTATTTAACATTTAACAAAAACAAGTAGATAAAAATAATATTTTTCCTTTTTTTGGAAATTTTCCTAATTAAGAAACTGTCAATAAGGTTTTAAATGTTTTAGCGTTTGTTTTGACAAAAAAAATTTATTCTTTGTCAAAACAAATGTTGCGAAAATCACAAAATTGTTCATTAAAAATTTTTTCAAAGAATATTTCTGGTGATGATTCTAAATCGATTGTAACAATGTTAATTAACGATAGTAACGGTTGTAACTAAAGGGTAAACTTTGTACCAATTTTTATAACGTAACTATTAAAATGTTATATTCTTTAGAGCCATTATCTGAGAAATATTGCAAAATAAGCAAATTCTAGAAGTGATGTCTCAATTTGTTTTTGCTCTGAGATATTTTGAAGAAAATAATGAAATTAGTTTTTTGAACATTCCTATTAATTAGGGAGATGTTAGGTATAACCGAAATTCGGCCCATTTTGTCAAAAAATTTGTGCAGTTGCTACTTTGAAGGGTAATTTTAGCTACATGAGTTTAATAGACGCATTTATTTTTTATTTTTCTGCTTCTCCGTGTAAACTTCGAAAGTAAAAATAAAAATTCAATATGATTAGACTTTTTGTTGTCTTAAAAATCACAGTTCAAAACCACTAAGTTTGAAATTTTATCTGTACTTTGAGCATTAATATCTCCTAAGGCCATAACTTAAACATGAATTCCTTAATTTTTTTAAAAGCCATTAAGGCATTTATTTATTTTATACAAAAATAAACAAATCATGTGCATGCAAAAGCCCGAGAAGCAGTAAAATGCCAAAAATGGATTGTTGCGGTTAATGTGTTTTGTTAGGTTACCCATAATAGTTGTGGCCTTAGGTCTGCCATGAAATGTAAAAGATATTTGGTTTCGTTATATATGAATCTTTCAATATCTGAAAAAAATCCATGTGCTTAAGGGATAAAAAGTTTACAGAAGTCCTAGAAGTATTCTTACTTAGCCTTGGTGCTTCCTGAATATTTCTTACATTTAAATAATTTGATTAATAAATTAATAATTATAGACTTTAGTAAAAGTAGATCTACTTAGTAGATTTACTACTCAAAAATAAAACAATTAAGTGTTACAACGTCCTACATTTTGACTTATTGCAGGATACCATTGCATATTATGATCAATAACAACCCAATTTCCAATTTAAAAATTAGCAGCTAACTTCTTTGCTATCAGCTAAATATCGTCGTTTAAATCGTCATCGTTGTTTTGAGTTGCATGTCTCGCGTCATTAGTTGCATCAATCCCGTAATCAGTTAGATTAACCTCTTCACAAAAAATGGTTACTAGCTTTCCTGCTCTTTTTTGTTTACTCTATTTTAAAAAAATATACTCGAAGCATGAAGGAAATTGCAAAATATTTATAAAGTCACATTTTATATATTTTATATACTTTGGTTATTAGTAAATATACAAGTTAATTTACTTGCTTAGAGATCAATGATCGAACTTGTTGAGTTGTCACATATTCACTCGGCTTTAACTTTGCTCTCAGATGCTGGTGAACCTGCTTTAAATTCATTTTCTTCCCTCGTTCTTATCCAGACATAAGCATCTGCATTAACAATGTTTTTTGCTTTGAAGAATATCTGAACACTTTTGTTCTTGGTAATGCCCATCCAGTGACGTTTGTTAAATTTTCAATTATTTCTTTAATGGATAATAGCAGATAATCAGAAGAACTTACGTTCGAGATTTTCATTTTATTGATATATGATAGTCTTAACGTGTCTACCATAGATTTCTTCACAGAATGAAAATTGTGGTTTTCTGATAACATGTGTTCTTCTTATGGACCATTATCAAAAAATGATTAAGCACAACCAAACCGTAAAATTTTTGCACAAATTACTTTCAACTGAACTATGGAATGTCACGTTTTTATAGTTCTGTTTTTATCTCCACATTAACATGCGATCAGGGAAAAACCGAAAAGAATGATGCTTATGTTGGGAATCAGATTGGGTCCTGATAAAATAGAAGTTTTTATAGTTTATTTTGATAACAACAACATCAGCATTTTGAATTCTACCATTATGAAGAGTCATAAAGATCTTCTGTAGTCAATAAATTGTTTCCAACAAAACTCTAAATAACACATTTCCCTCCTACTGACTTCCTATTTCATTGATCATTTCCACATAAAGACTCATTGTAATCGTATCTTTTAAGTAAGAAGATTTATTTTGCTGGGCAAACTTTGTAAAGGGCATTTAAGTAGAAAAATCCATGATAGGATGATGTATTATCTGACTTTGCATAAATATTTTTCAAACAAGGAAAAAAATTTTTAACTTTGGCCATAATAACATCAGCGAGACAGAGTACATGAACAAGGGTTTGCTCACATCTATATACAGCAGTAAAATAGACTTTTTTTATCATTTAACCATTTTCATTGAAGAAGCGACGACTGAATAGACGCGAATTTTTTAAGTAAAACTAGCATGAGTGCAAATGGTGTAAGTGCCAACTGACGTAAGTACAAACTTGCATAAGTGCGAAGCAGTTGCAAAAACTGGCATAAGTGCAAATCGACATAAATGCGAACTAACATAAGTGCACCAAAAGAATTTGTTAAAATTGGCATAAATGCAAATTGGCATAAGTGCGAAATGCTAATTCTTATTAACTAATTATAATCTAGCTAACACTTGTGATAATGTTTTCAATTTTATTTGGCGCTCTTATGCCAATTTGAATTTATGCCTGTTTGCACTTATGTCAGTTTTTGTAACTGCTTCGCACTTATGCAAGTTCACACTTATGCCAATTCGCTCTTATGCCAATGTTTTCAAATTTATTTGGCGCACTTATGCCAGTTTGCACTTAAGCCGATTTGTACTTATTCCAGTTTTTACATCTGCTTCGCACTTATGCCAGTTTACACTTATGCAAGTTCGCACTTATACCAATGTTTGCAAATTCTTTTGGCGCACTAATGCCAAATTGCATTAATGTCAGCTTGCTTTTGTGCCATTTTTTGCAACTGCTGTGCAGCTATGCCAGTTCGCACTTATGCCAATTTGTTCTTTTGCCAATGTTAGCTAATTCTTTTGGCGCACTTATACCAGTTCGCACTAATGTTAGTTTGCATTTGTGCTAGTTTTTGCAACTGATTTGCACTTATGACAATTTTCACTTATATCGATTCGCACCTGTGCCATTTCGCACTTATAAAGCTCTCACTTATCAGCCTCTCAAAGAAAAAGATATCAACATGTAAATTTTTTTTTTTCCAAAATACTCTTTTAGGCCTTCACGGAATTTAGCTGGAAAAATTTTCTGATAAAAATCTTTTAGCAAAAACCCAGTTTTCTCATCAAGTTGCTCAAAAGCAATAATTAATGATTGTTTGAAGAAGATGAAGAAGAATGAGATAATAGTTTTAGAGTGATCAAATCGTAATCAGAGGTACTTAAGGGTGAGAAACAGAGCACTGACTAAGATCAGAAACAGCGAATAAGTCAAGTAGAGAAGGTAAATGATTTGGATTATCTGGAAGGCGAGTTGGAAAGTTGACTGCTTGTGTTAGAGATTTAGAAAGGCAAAAGTTGTGGGCCTAAGCCTGTAAGTGACTGACACTAGAATCAAGCCATTCAGTGTGATGAGCATTAAAAACAAAAGGACTTGGTCAATTTGATCAGAAATAACATCAAAAAAAGCTCAGTCTTGGGATGAAGGAGAGTGATATAGAATTCTTACAAATGTAAATGCCCAGGCCAAGCATGTGACATGTGATTATTGGAGTCTTGACGAAATAAAGACAGATAACCATCAACACTAAGATCACAAGAGGAGACAGCCGAACTCAAATTATTCTCACAAAGAGCAAGAAGGTCTGGTGAACTTTGCAAGAGATAACACTCAACAGAAGAAAAGTTACTTCGAATACCATAAATATTAGTGAATGATAGGTTTAAAGAACTTGGTGGTGATGATATTTTTTTGTGTTTTATAGTTTTTGGTACTTTAGTAATTTTTAAATTTGTTAAAGAACTTGACTCAAAGCACAGATAGTACTCAGTATACTATCTAATAGTCCAAGCAATTGCCTCATTACATTAATAAACTCTAAGCCATAACAAAGGGCTCCAAATGTGACCTTGACAATTCACACCTAAAGTGTGATAACCATCAACACTAAGTCAAATGTCGGCAAATGTCGATAAGGCAATCAGCAAATTTTAAAAAAACAAGGACGTTTTTTATTTTTAGTCGGCAAAAGTTGTATTGCCCCCCCCCCCCCCCCCACGTGACTACTCGTACTCGCGCCGGCCCTGGCTCTATATATATATATATATATATATATATATATATATATATATATATATATATATATATATATATATATATATATTTATTTATTGATAAATGTTGTATAATGCTTTGTTATAAATATAAATATATTTATTTAAAAATGTTGTATACTGTTTATCAATAAATTTATTGCTCCTCCTGTTGAGCATTCTTCTCAAGTCTTTAAAAATGGTGAAAATTAACTATTAAAATATAAAAAATAAAAAATAATAACAAATAAAGAATACAAGTTGCGATTGCTTGAAAAAACTAAGATATTGATTAAAAAGATGCGATGGAAGGCATTTTTCTTCATGAATCGCCAGCTTAACGGTATGAATGATATTAATAGTAATAGTAATAATAATACCACATTTAATTTTTATGGTATTAACACACCACATTGTCCACAACAGATTAAAGATATGCGTGCGTTTGAATGCAATTTATTCAAATTAATTTAAATCACACAGTTTAGGATGGTTCAATGGGCCTTCCAAAATAAATTTAAAAAAGACATTTCTTCCATTCGAAAATCAACGTATACTTACACTTACGCAGATTAAACATCAAATTCATATAAATTATCAAAAGAAGAATAAAATAAGTTGTTAATGAACGCTACTACATCTAACTATAAAAAAACAAACCTTATAATAAAAGATCACATTAATAAAGAAGGAAAAACTATTCTGAAGAATCATGACGTTTTTAACAAAATCAATATAAACAGTTCTTCCAATTGTTTCATTGCATTAAAAGACCGCAAACCTAATTTTTTAAATAATCCTATTGTTCGTCTAATTAACTCAGCTAAGAATGAAGTTGGTAGAACAAGAAGCATATTTTATCAGATATTACCACCAACCTAAAAAATATTTTACAATTAAACTAGTGGAATAGTACACAAAATGTAATAAATTGGTTCAAAAACATCAATGACAAACATTTTTATAAATTCCTTATTTTTCGACATCGTTGACTTTTACCCTTCTTTTAATGAAAAGCTACTTAAACTTTGCAGAACAATACGTTTCCATTAATGCTGATTATAAATCTTTGATTCTCCACGCGCGTAAGTCTTTATTATTTACCAATGACCAAGTTTGGATTAAAAAATCGAGCGGTCTGTTTGATGTTACCATGGGTGCATTTGATGAAGCGGAAATGTGCAAGTTAGTTGGTATTTCTCTTCCAGATTTCGCAATTTTATAAAAAATCTGATTTTGGATTATATAGAGACGATGGCTTAGCCGTGTTTAAAAACGCAAGCGGTCCAAAAATGGAAAAAATTAAGAAGCATTTTACTCAAATATTTAAACAATACAACCTCTGTATTTCCATTCAATCTAATATGAAAATTGCTAACTACCTTGGTGTTACATTTAATCTTAATAACTACACTTTTCAACCTTACTATAAACCTGATAGTACGTTAAATTATCCATGCTAATTCCAACCATCCACCAAGCATTTTAAAACAATTACCAACCTCAATTGAACATAGATTATCTTCCAATTCTTCAAGCAAAAAAAGTCTGCTCCTATTTATCAAGACACATTAGAAAAGTCTGGATTTCACACCCACCTCCAATATCATTAAAATCTAAATCCTTCTGCAACTAATAGACAAAAAAGAAGTGTTATATGGTTTAATCCTCCTTTCAGTAAAAATGTGGTAACAAAATATGGACACCTTTTCTTAAACTTAATTGACTTGTATTTTCCATTACATCATAAACTCCACAAAATTTTCAACAGAAACACAATAAAAATTAGTTACAGCTGCATGCCACATATTCGATCAATTATTAATTCACACCGCTCAGATTTGAAAACCACCTTAAATCATTTAATGCAATTATGTATAGGAATGATACAGAACTTTCCAAGGAAATCTGGAAACATAAAGACGCAGGTAACATGCTTATAATTAAGTGGAACATAATTAAAAGATGCCAATCTTATAATCCATCTACAAAAAAGTGTAACCTTTGCATCAGTGAAAAATATTTCATTATGACTTTTGATAGTCGTTTACTACTTAACAAAAAAAGTGAATTGGTTTCTGCTTGTAGGCATAGGAAAAAATTTTTACTTTCTAACTTTGATTCCGGCGATTAGCAAACATCGGATCACGTGTACTTGACGAAAGATGCCGTTGCAACGCTAAACTTGTATTTTTTATAAAGGTTTTTATTTTTTATTTTATATTTGAATTATATGGCTGATGATTGCCGAATGGCATGAAACTTCAAGTTCCATTATAAAGTTGTATTTTTTCATTTAAAATGTTTTAATATATATAAATATATATATACATATAAATATATGTATATATATATATATATATATATATATATATATATATATATATATATATATATATATATATATATATATATATATATATATATATATTATATATATATATATATATATATTTATATATATATATAAGTCATTTTCTTGTTATACGTTAAAATATGGGTAGAATTCAATAAATAGGGCTGCGCATAAACTTTTTTTTAAATATATATATATTTTTTAATAATATATAACTATTTCGATATTTCGCTGATCTATCGTGATCAGCGTCATCAGGTATAATAAATAAAATAGTTACAAAGAAATCGTTATAGTAAAAACAAACCGTTAAAAAGATAACACTAAAAAGCCAAAATATAATACAAAAAAATTACCTCAAATAACTGACGTCAGCAGATTGTATTAAAAAATGGCCTAACTAAAACCCCAGGTTTTAGTTGTCACGTTATTACCGTCATCCCAATTGAGAACCACATTGCCATTTCTCAACTCCTGTCAAACCCTAGCTTTGCTTATTTCGAGTGACTCTCTGATTTTCCGAGTTCGATATTCTGGGGCTACAGATAATGTTTTGGGGTGCAACCAATCAAACTTACCATGGCAAGATTTGGAATGTTCAGTTGCACCCGAACTGGACCATTTTTCTTTTAAGCTGTTTTTCTGGTGTTCAATACATCTCGATATCACCTTCTTTTTAGTTTCACCAATGTATTTCGAACCGCATGAACATTTTAGCTGGTATACGCCAGGTTTTGTGTTTAGTGGTAGTTTAGTTTTATTGTTGCAAAAAATATTTTTTAAATTGGGAGTTGATGTGAAAATAACCTTTATGTTTTGTTTTTGAAATTCTTTACGAAGTTTTGGACCAACAATTGGTATCCAAGGTAGTTTTATAAAGGGTTGGGTATCCAATGGTTGACATGTGGTGTTTTTTGAACCGTTTTTTAAATAGTCTATAGTAATATTATTTAGAATGTTCTTGTCGAGGCCATTTTCAACAAATATGTCTATTAGAAAATCAATTTCTTTTTTAAGGTGTTTTTGAGAGCAAATTCTTTTTGCACGACATAAAAATCCTTTGAAAACGCCAATAATAATGTTAGGATTAATGTTCGAGTTAGGTTTAAGTTGAACATTTGTAATAGCTTCTTTTCGATGTATTTGAAATTCATAAGCTCCAGAGCCTGTGTTTGTAATATTAATATCTAGGAAATTGAGTTGTTTTAGGTCGTTTTCAAGTTCCACTGGGTATTTTATGGCAGGATGTTGTTCATTAAGGATGTTCAGGAACATTTGTTGTTGTTTTATTAAAGCGAAGCAAGCGTGACAATCATCTACACATCTCTTGTAAGTTTTTGGTTCGGATGTATAAACAATTGCTATGTTAAGGGCCTTTCTTTCTATATTTTGTAAAAACCCTTCCGCCATAACAACAATTAAAGATAAACCTATAGGACCTGAATTAGGTATTACTCGGATATTGTTTTCACAAAAAAATAGCATATACTTAATAAAAGTTCAATTAATTGGTGAATGTCTGCAAGAGTAAGTTTAGTTCGAGTTTTTAAGTCATCAATGTCAGCATTCAATATATCAATAATAACCGGAATTGCTTCGTCAATGGGTATGGATGGATATAAATTGACTATATCAAATGAAACTTGAACTTCGTTAGGATCTATTATCCATTGCTTAGCTTCATTTACAAAACTATTAGAATTCATAAGTCTACTTTTATTTAAATATAAATATATATGTATATATATATATATATATATATATATCTATATATATATATATATATATATATATATATATATATATATATATATATATATATATATATATATATATATATATATATATATATATATATATATATATATATATATATATATATATATATATATATATATATATATATATATATATATATATATATCAAAGTGTTTTATTGAAGAACATCAATACAAGAAGTGAAATACAACAAGTGTTTCATTACATCAATACAGTCCACATCCAACCAAGACGTTGTGTTCCACAGAGCATTATTGTATCATCACAAGGTAAATTTTATTATTTTTATGACTTCAAGTGCAAAAATGGCTCCCGACAATCTTGGATTGGAACTAAGAAAGAAAATTATTGGCGATTACGTAAGTGGAATGTCACAAAAAAGTATTTGTGATAAATATTGCGTGAAAATGGACCGTATCAAGACTATGTTCCAAATATCGTTTTACGGGAAAGTTGGCAGCAGATAACAAAGGTGGAAGACCGCGTTCCACCACTTCTAGAGATGATTCTATGATCGTCAGATCCGTCAAGAAGAATTCCTGGATATCATCAGTCGAGATACAAAAGCAATTAGAGCTGCCTGTATCGGACCGAACAATCAGACGACGAGCTGTTGAAGCCGGATTGTTTTCTCGACGCCCTGCAAAAAAACCGCTGATTTCACTAAAAAACCAGAAGAAAAGACTCCTGTTTGTTACATCTCATATTGACTGGAATGTGCAGAAATGGTGAACTGTCCTGTTCAGTGATGAATCGAAGTTCAACATCATTGGGAGCGATGGCATTAGCCGTTTACGTCGATTGGCCGGAAAACGCCTCGATTTACGTTACTGCCATAAGACCGTGAAGAATGGTGGAGGCAATGTAATGGTCTGGGGGTGTTTTTCTGCTAACGTTCTAGGTCCAATACATCGAAACGATGTAATAATGGACCGTTTCATGTATAAAAATATCCTGAAAGATGTTATGTTACCTCATGCTGAAATATGTTACCTCATGCTGAAATATGCCAATAAAATTGGTTTTTCAGCAAGACAACGATCCGAAACACCCTGCAAAAGTAGTCAAGCAGTGGTTTCAAGACAACCACCTATCGGTGATGGATTGGCCGCCTCAATCTCCGGATCTCAACCCTATCGAGAACCTGTGGGAGATCGTCTACCGCAGAATTAATCGTGAAGGTGTTCGTAATAAGGATCAACTGTTTGAACAAATCCAAAAGGCCTGGGCAGCGACTTCACAAAGTTTCATTGATCACCTGATCGAATCTATGCCTCGAAGATGCAAGGCTGTGATCGACAACATAGGATTCACCACGAAATATTGATAGCGAAATACAGCTTGGTCAACATTTTGTCGAGTTGCACTTGTTTTGTCCAGAAGGAAATCAACTTTTTTTTAATACTTTTGATTAATTTATTAATTTTCGTGTACAAATAATGAACTTTGTGATGAATAAAACTTGAAGAACTATGTCTCTAAACAGTTACATAGTTATTTCTCTAAATTGAAAAAATGCAGCACTTTTATATAAAGAAACTAAGTTAGCATTATTTGGTTGCACTCTTTTTGTCCGATACTGTATATATATATATATATATATATATATATATATATATATATATATATATATATATATATATATATATATATATATATATATATATATATATATATATATTGTTATATACAGAGGCGATTTTAGGGAGATCGTAGGGGGTGTTACAACCTCCTCCCCTAAAGAAGGTGATTTTCAAGTTATAGTATACTATAACTTGGCACGTTCAATTTTGATATATATATATATCAAAATTAAACGTGCCCACCGCACTGGATTGAAGAAAGATGGACAAAATACAAAGGCAAAATAAGAATCTTAAAAGAATCTCATCAACTAAAGAGCACGAATTTCTTTATTAATGAAGACTTTTCTCGTGAGACCGTTGCTATTCAAAAAAGTAATTTGCAAGAAAAAGTAAGTTAAACAAAGGCGCTCAAATGGTGAAAATGTAACGGTAAGATATGACAAAGTTATTTATCTTAATAATAATTATTTATCTTAACAATAATTCTAAAACCAATCTTAACAAATAACTAGCACTCCTAAAAAAAAATCCTTTTTTTTTCTTCCATTTATTATCATGGCTATGACTAATAACTTTGAATCCCATTTTTCTAATTTATACAAAACAAATCTCTTTTCTTCAGAAGAAAACCTAGACCCTGAAATAATTTTTATCGCAGTATTTTATCCGATTGTTCTTATCATTTTCCTAGCCAACCAGAAGGGTTTCTTTTTAAGAATGCTCGCGAAAAAAAATAATCAAATTATAATTCTCCACGTCAATATTAAGAAGTTTGAAATGCAATTTTGAAAAACTTGTAAATCTATTAGAAGAAACTAAACACATTTTTAATAAAATTTGTTTAATTGAAACTTGGATCACAGTAGATGAAATAAGCAGTAATATTGATATTCCTCATTTTAATAAAATTTCTATGGAGAGAAAAACAAATAAGTGCAGCGGTGGAGTATTAATTTTATGTTCACGAAAATTTTGAGTATTTTTTTAGGAATGATTTCTGACTGCGATAAAGAAATTGTTACTATTGAAATTACAAACGATCAAACTAAAAACATTTTACTAAGCTGTTGTTATCGGCCACCTAACGGCGTGAGCGAAAACCTGAGCATGTTCTTGCAACAAATCTTTAAAAAAGGAACCAATGATAAAAAAGAAAGCTATATAGTCGGAGACTTAAATACGAACTGTTTTCTATATAATGACGACCATAAAATTAAGAATTTTTACGATGCAATTTTAGAAACAAGGTCAGTTACTTTAATAAGTCGACCCACTAGAGTAACAATAAACACAGCAACTCTTATAGATAATATTATGACTACTGATATTTTCAATAATAATATACAAATAGTATCATAAAAACTGACAAATCAGATCATTTTCCTATATTCCTGAAATTTAATAAAACAAACCCAGGAAGAAACATTAATACCAAAAAAGTAATACGAAAACGCATTTATAATGAGACTAATATTAAATTATTTAAAGACCAACTATCATTACTGCATTGGAAAAACATAGATTTTGACGATAACGCAAATAATATTTATGAAAATTTTTTCAAAACGTTTTTTTCTGTTTATAAAGTTAATTTCCTAACAGTAGAAAAAACAATAACAACTAAGAACATCAATACACCCTGGACGTTTTAAAAAATCATTAAGAATAAGAAAAAGTTATAAGTAAAAAGTAATCTTTTAATTGTTATTATAGTTTTTGCTTAATGAAGTTAATATGAAAAGTTAATATAAAAAAGATCTTTTTTTTTTTTAATTTATATAAATGACATAACGAATAAAGCTATAAAACTAACAAGCATTATGTATGCAAATGATACAAACTTATTCCTTTCAAACTATCATATCGCTGAACTTTTTAAAACAGCAAACGAAGAACTCAAACATATATCTAATTGGTTCAAGTGTAATAAGTTAACCTTGAATACTAATAAATGCATATAACTTACTTCAACCAATGCTGTGTAGGGATGCTATGAGTTCATTGTCACAAAAGACTACCTTTGTAAATTGTGATTTTGATTGTTTATTTTGGTTTATTCCATAATATTTTTTCATGTTATGTGATAAACAGAAAACTGTTAATTTTAAATATTGTACTCTTATAATTGATACTATAACAATCAAAAACAGTCTGACCTCGAAAAAAAGTTCAAATCACTGCATTGGTTTTTATGATTTCGGTAAGGATTTTACTGTATGCGAACCTAATAATCAAGCTACAGAGGCATTAGTTTTCATGTTAGATGGTTTGCGAGGACATTGGAAAATATCCATTAGTTATGTTTTATCATTGTACAGAGGCTTTAGCTTTTATATTAGTTGTTTTGCTCATTGGAAAAAACTCTTTGCTAATTTTTAATTAAATTAAGTTAAAACAATTAATTTAATGTGTTTTATTGAAAACATTTTGAATTTGGCTTTGAAATACCTTTGTATCAAAAGTCTTACATTTGATCGTATAAGTACCAATTAAAATTCTGTTGCTCCCTTTTGATGTCAGTTTTCAAAGATGTTAAAGATATGTTTATTACTTCTTCATATGACAACTAATTGCTACACATTTTATATGATCCATGCCATATATGGCATGGATCATATAAAATCTAATTTTAGCATATATGCTTAAATTAGATAGAAATTCTTTTAATGGCTTGTAATTTTTTAAGACCAGTATATTTAATGGAGTTATTTTTAAACCTTTGTTTAAGTTTAAAGGTTTAAAGTTTGCAAATAAACTTTTAAGGAAACGTATCGAATTTCATTGCCACAAAATAAATATGCAATTTGAAAATAAATGACGCTAGTTAGATAGATAAGTGAATATTTTTTCAGAATTCTGATTAAATATACCCAGAAATATACTATTTAAGACTTTAGTTAATTGCTAAGAAAGGTTCAAGACAATAAACGAATCAGTTACTATTATTCAAGGGTTTATAAATATATGTTTTTTCTTACATAAAATATTATAATATATTACAATGTTTTTGTTTAAAGTTCTAAATATTTATGGCTTTAAAAACAGCGGTTTGTTTTAGTTTTTCAGCTAATACAATTGTCTTTGACCAAAACAAATTTATATTGGCTATATTCCACCAAATTTATCATCTCTAAGCTAATCATTTTCAATTCCAACCTTGATTTAGACTTTAAAATTGCTAATCTTCTTTTATTTGACAAGAATCGCTGAAAGTTTTTTGCCCGATTGAATAATGACTTCAAACGCGAATTACGTAATATTAAATTGGCTTCATTAAAAACGGCGAAGTTCGATATCTAGGCACTATCTATATATCATTGCGTTTTGTCAGTTTACTACTGTTTGAAACTGTAACTATGTATGTATAAACAATTGTTGTATGGAAATTAATTTTGATTTATTTTATAATTGTTATGATTTATCTTATTATATAGTAATTACTTTTATTCTCGCTATTAACTTTTTATTTAATACTGCTATTATGTATGTGTTGTATTTATTATTTTCATATGTATGTATTGTAATTATTATAATTTGGTGTTACATTACTCTTATTAAGAAAGTATCTTTAATTATGTATAATAAACTTTGTATTGTTATTATTATTTTCATTTTTATCTATTATAATATTATTGTCGTTATTATATATCAGGTATATGCATCAGGTGTTTACTTCAGATTAGTTTATTACTATTTATAAATGACCTTGAATTGTAACAACTTTTGTATTCAGAAATATATATTGATTGAGAACAATAATTTTTCTTGTAGACTGTCTGTGTCTGTGGGCTGTGTATTTTAATTGTACAATATCTGAAAGATATTGTACAATATTTGAAAGATATTGTACAATATCTGAAAGATATTGTACAATATCTGAAAGATATTGTACAATATCTGAAAGATATTGTACAATATCTGAAAGATATTGTACAATATCTGAAAGATATTGTACAATATCTGAAAGATATTGTACAATATCTGTTGATCTGATTGTACAATATCTGAAAGATATGAGACTGGGGTTGTAAAACGAAAAAAGCCCTGTAAGCCCTTGTAAAATGAAAAAAAGACTTTGATAAAGAGGCCAGAGAAAAAAGAGATGTAGCGCGCTCATCTAAACATTTCTCCATAGTACAACATTTCAGAAGCAGAAAAGTAAAATTCCAAAACCAGAAAGTCAAGGTTAATGTGAAATCAGAGAAGTTTCAAATCAAGAACCAGTTGATCTTGAATCGGCTACAGCTGAAACAGACGTTGACACTGAACATGTACAAGAACAAGCAGTGGTAGACCTGCCAATATAAAACCGATCTTAGTTTATGGAAAAAGTTTTATCAAACATCTCATTTTATCAACACCAGTGATATTAAATCCCATCATAAAGACGAAGGACTCTTGCAATCAAAACTATCGGACAATGGTTTAAATCGAAACCAGTATTGTACTCTCTCATTATTCACTCAGCATCATAAATTAACTGGTGAGAACTCTGAACATACTTGGTTTTGCTACTCACCAACAAATGGACATGTTTATTGTTTCAAGTATAAGCTTTTATTATCGGATATGAAAAATAATTCTCCTTTTACATAAGGGTTTAATCGTTTGAAAAATGGACAACGTAATGTCGAGCTACGTGAAAATAGTGAAAGTCATATATCAGCTTGTTTAGCGTTTGCACAGTAACGTGGTATAATTGGTTGTGTTGATAAGTAACAGGAGAAAGCAAACTTAAATGAATCTAAGTAATGGTTAACTGTTCTTTGGCGGACGGTGGATATGGTAAAGTTTTTAGCTGAGCGTGGTTTGCTACTTCGCGGACATGAAGAGAAGTTTGGTTCAGTACACAATGGTAACTTTATGGGCTTTCTCGAGCTATAAGCTCTTTTATGATCCAACTTTAGCTGCACATGTTGATAAACATGGCAGTCCAGGTTGCGGAAAAACATCATACTTATCTTCTTTTGTCTGTGATGAACTCAGTAATTTGATGGGTCAAAAAATACTTTTTTTATTGTTGATGAAATACAAAAAACAAAGTACTATAGTGTGTCAATTGATTCAACACCTGACTTATCGCATGTTGATCAGTTGTCTGAGACAGTTCTTTATGTAAATAAAGGTGAAAAAATTGAGCGCTTTTTGACATTCATTAGGTTTAAAAGTCACACTGGAATTGGATTATCAAATGCATTGAAAAGTAATGTTGCGAATTCCAAAGAACCGATGTTCGAGGAAAAAAACGAGACGAATAAGAGTTTTTGAAGCACTTAGGAACAGTCACAGAAAAAGGATGAGACTTAATTGAATGACAAGTAACACGAGAATGAATTTTAGTAGAAGGCACAAGAGACGCTAGCTATTTAGAGCAGTGCCCATTATAGAATTTGAATAAAAGAGAAAAAGAAGCAACATTACGACGATGTGATAATGTTTGGAGGTTGGCTGCAAGAGCAGGTCCAACTCTGTTTACAATGCGTTTTTGCACTTTGTCTAAGAGAGAAAGGGCATCATTAGAAGATCCGCTCCAGATATGGCAACAGTATTCCATACAAGGCTGGATTTGAGATATATAGAGATAGAGAATAGAATATGAAGTAAGAAAGTGTCGAGCTCGATAAAGAGATGCAACCGTAGCAGACGCTAATTTTGCAACTGATTTGATATATGGTTTCCAAGAAAGATCAGAAGTAAGAAAGACAAGAAGTACTTTGCGGAAGGATTACACGAATATTCAATTTGCTCTAGTTACCAATGAACTGATGAACGTAAAAAAGGTAAAACTCGAAGAAAGGCGCTTAGACTAGCAAAACGTTTTGGTAAATTGGTAACTGGTAATTTGACTGTTTTTTGCGATACGATACTGCAAATATTAAACAAAACAACTCCATATATAGAAGGGTGCCACTTTAGATTTGAATAAATCTGTTGATTTGTTGCCTTCATTGTCTGATTATGTTCAATCGTTGAGATGTGCGACAGATTTGGATAAATTTAAGAAATATGGAAAAGAGTTGTCCAAATGTAAAGTATATGAAAAAGAAGTCAAAAAAATCAGAAAAGATCAGTACCCATCAGTTCGATGAAGGTACTTCTGAAAAAAATTTTCCTTTTTGCAAACAAAGAATTTCGAGTTAATGTGCTAATTGCTATTATTGATCAATTAAAAGCAGCATTGGCTCACATATCTGCCGCATATTCAGATGTTAATACGATATTAGGCATCATAAAGAAGTTTTGAGTTCATAACTTTGCCTTGAAACAAATTACTTCGCCTCATTATGAAGCATCTAATGAACTAAAATAACCTTCTATGGGTCAAAATCAAAAGTTGTTGAATCGCGATGTTATATCCAGCTTTTGCATTTTTGGATTAGGATTAGAACTAGACCACAAGTTTTGATCGAAATGGTTAACTATGTTTAACAAAAAACAACAATTTAAACTTGAATTTTATATAAGTCTATCAGAAATAACACGTTTCAAACACCTTGTTATGGACAGCAATGTTGAAGAAGTGAATTAAAAGAATAAGATATGGTTTAAAAACAGCCAATAGTCTCTAAAATAAATATTTCAATTTTGTGGTACAACGTTCCTGACACGACTGCAATGGTAAAAGTCATCCTGGAAATAGTATTCATTGCGCCTAACATTAATTTATATTAATTTACTGAAAAATGCATTTATTATACATTAATTTTTATACAAAGCTCAGCAAATTAATGAAATTACATACTCTAATTGTAATTTTGTATTATACTTAAATGTTAAATTATGGTTAAAAGCTTACGAAATTGCAAATATAACATATGACTGTATATACACATATGGCTATATATATATATATATATATATATATATATATATATATATATATATATATATATATATATATATATATATATATATATATATATATATATATATATATATATATATATATATATATATATATATATATATATATATATATATATATATATATATATATATATATATATATATATATATATATATATGACTGTTAAAGCAGTAGCTAGAGCACCAAGAATTTACTTCTTTTTTGAACCCATCTTGATAAACTAACTTTCTAAAAAAAGCCCCTAAAGACGAAGTTAACAACACTTCCCTAGAAAATATGTATCAAGATCTGGTCCAAAAAAATTTGTATGAAGAAGACATAAAAAATAGCAGTGTAATCAGAAGATTAAAAGTTATAATGAAAATTTGACATTACAGCTTTCAAGTTCATCCAGAAAAACCTAACTATGGTTGCAATATCTTGAATACTCTTGCGTTATTAAAATGTTCATCAGGCAGAGAACTGAGAACTGGTAAGAACATCTGGAAGCCATAAGGCTTATGCCTAATTTATTTTCCGCAATGGGATACATAAATGCCAAAAGTGCTCGTTTATATCTTCAATACATGCATTTTTTAAACATCAATCTATGCACTTTATGAGCAGTTACTATTCCATCAGACGCGCATGTCGCAACTGGGAGGCCTGATTTAGCAATTGAAAGTGCATAAAGAGATCAATAAAAAAGCATTTGAGGTTTAACTAGAGGAGTTGGTATGTCTAAGATTACAAAGAACCTTAAGGCTAGTACCTTGCACAAATGCAGAGCAATTCATGATTTACTGACAAAGCATCGTTTTGAGACTAGTCAGCAACATTGTGAATCTGGTGAGCCACATGAATCTGGTGAGTCACGTGAAACTGGTGAGTCACTGTCATTGTCATCTAGTGAGTCACGGCGAAAAAGAGATACTAAAGATTTTAAATCATTAAAGAATGCTGCTTAATCCTTTCGAGTTTCAAGACTCAATAATTCGATTTACTGGTCTGATGCTGATAATGATTAAAAAATTAAGTGTGATCGAGCAGAAATTCTTGGTTTGGAGATTCAAAACAGTTTTGATAATATTGTAGCCAACCAATCAATTATCAAGCATTTAAAGGAGGCCCAAACACTTGCCAAACTGTTGTTAACAGTCAATGGCGATATAATTCACGTAGACTCTTATGTTATGTTCCGTACAATAATTATACTAATTAACAAGACGAACATATAACTGACTGCTTTAAATATAAATTAACCTAAATTCTTTTTTGCAAATAGCTTTGTCATGGAGAAACCATATTAGTCTTCTTGAAACAAAGGTGTCATAACAGATAATAATTTTTATGCATAAGTATAAAAAAATCTAAATCAAATTCTATCAAGTGTTTTTTCAGATAATTTCCGGGTATCATTTTCTGAAAAATATAATCTGCGTTCAAATACCAGGTACGACTATCACCTAGGGAAAATTAAATCACAGCAGTCAAGTTTCTTTCTTACAAACCGTTGTCCATCAATATGGAATAATTTCCAAAAAGACCAAAAAAGCATTTCATCGTTTAAACGATAAACTAAAATGCATCTCCTTAATTATAGTTTACAGTATTTTTTTCTTTTTTTTTTTTTCTACTTATTTGTTTTAATATTTTTTTGTTTTCAATTTTTTACACTAAAAAAAATAAGTTTTGCTTTATTGAATTTTTATTTTACTTTAAAAATTAAAGTGTTTTTTTTTTCAATGAGCGACTAAAGGGGCTCAATGAAAAAGTTATGATGATAAATGCATCACCCGTAACTTCTTTGAGTCCCTGACTGATTATAATAGTATATATATATATATATATATATATATATATATATATATATATATATATATATATATATATATATATATATATATATATATATATATATATATATATATATATATATATATATATAGACAAAGCTGAAACAAGACAGTTAGCAGAAGGCGCATATACCCATGGGTGACTCAGAAAGGTTTGTTTATATGAAAGGAAAACAATTTGCATAATTGTTAGTTCTTTTTTACAAGTTTTTTGCATAAATGTATTTATTATTTAAAAACTAAGGAGAGAAATTTTAAACCTGTCCTGAATTATGGGGGCTATAACACCATGCCCTTAAGATTAAGGAACCCCAAACTTTTTAAGAGGGCGTTTTATTTTTGTAAAGATTTTTTGCCACTTTGATACGAAAAATGTCTACCTGCTCAAAAATATCATTTGACTCCAAAAGTCTTGCTTTAAACAACTACGGTACTTTTATATGGGCGTGAAAAATTTAGAACTTTTTACGTAAATATCTTTATCTGCGTGTAGTATCAGTGGCCTAGCTACCACAAGCCCAGTATAAGCAAAACTTACGGTCCCACAAATAACTGAACCTAGAGCCGCAAGGTTTAGAACCCCTAAAATAAATTAAAAGAGTTTTTTTTTTTTAGAAAAGTTATTATTTCAGAGAAACAGAAATTGGGCACCTTGGCCACGTATATCTACTGACCAAAAATACTTTGCTACGTCACTGTGTAATATACGTATACCCGAGCTGTAGCTAAGCAATGATTTATACGTAGATTATCAAATAAAGCTTGTGGTGATTGGAGCCTGGAAAAAAAAACACCCTTAAATATTTACCATCCCTACCCCAAATGTGAGGGCTACAAAACAGTAACTTTTATTTTTTATTTTCTTACTTTAAGTTTATACAACAGGTTTTAAAATTCAAAACTCAAAGTTTATGGTTATATAAAGTTTAAACCCAAACCGGTTTAAACTTTATATAATCGTAAACTCGTAAAGTGGTTGTTTCAACATTTTTCTAAACATTCTAACGTGATATAAACAAGAACATACTTAAGTTTGGCACTTAAGTATGTTTTATTTACCAAAAACATATTTATTAATCAAAATCATTAGTTTTTCATAATTAAATTAATAATAGGCCGGTTAAATAGAAAAATGCAATTGCTTTTACTCAGTAATTGCTCAGCTTTACGTGAAGAAAAACTTTAGCAAAATTGCTGAAATTTCTTTTCACGTAAAGCTGACCAATTACTGAGTAAAACCAATTGCTTTTTTTTTTTATTCACCCGGCCTATTAATCTCAAAATTTACACAAGTAGATATCATTATATTATAGGTTACCATAGAGTCTTTAAATGAGTTTAATATGGTTTTTAACAACACATTAAAAGACCTCATTTGTGCGTAACTATTAAGAATACTATTAGTTAAAGATGCTGTTGATTAAGTAATTCTAATCGGTTTGGTGATAAAAGGAATCGCCGCATTTTCAAATTATGAAACCTTTTTACATCGCTTTTGACATGGTATAATACCACGCAATACTTGTATTTAAATGAATTTAAAATTAAATCTTGTATTTTGTTTAATTTATATTTTCATGGATAATATTTTTTTAAACCATTTTATAAATATGTGAAAATAATAAAATTGTTCAAAATTTCTGTTATTTATGCAAATTTCTTCTGTTTTGGTATGTTTTTTTAGATAAAGATTTTTCTTTTTTTTTAATAACATACTAAAACAGGAGAATTTGGTATTTCAGCTGCATATAATAATTTTTTAGATATATTCCCAAAAAAGACAAAACTATAATTGTCAACTATATAAACTTATTAAACTCAAATCCCAGAAAAACACATGATCATCAATTTTTAATAACAAGTTTTTAATGATTTTATTATGTACGGATATTTAGGGGCTTGGCAATAAGACTATTTTTGTCTTCTTCTTGCCCTCAAATTGGAGTTTGCTCCATGTCCTTAAATGAAATTAAATTCTCAAACAAAAGCAAAAAGCTTGTTACGGGCCTGGTTTTAAATATGGGATTGGAATCTGGTTGTTTAAATATTGTGAATTGCATTTTTGTTAATTTTTTTACTTTTAATTTTTGAAAATTTAAAGTAAAAAAAGTAACAAAAATTTACTGAAAAAAAAAGAACTTGATGTTATTTCATCTGTATGATAAAATAACATCAAGACACTTTTCTTCACAATCGACCATAAAATTTTTAATTTGAAAGTGTGCTTTTTTGAACCATCCAACTAAGTTCACTATATTAAATAAATTTAAGTAAGTTACTTTTACTTTTTTAACTTTAATTTTTTTTTTTAAACTAATCTTGATGTTATTTACATTAGTTAATTAAAAGTTTTTTTTAAAAGACTGTCTGGTTTTATTGTTATTGCTTTGGAAATGGCTCTGTATTTTGCAATTTTTTTTCTAAGTTTTGTATTTTGGCTTCTTAAATTCAGCGTGGTTGTTGTTAAAAATCAATCTAACCAAAATGAAAGTTATTTATGGTAATGACTAACTAGAATAATTGTTAGATAATAGATTAATAAAGGAATAATTGTTGCGTGAAATAGACTAATTAAAATTAGTTCATTCCAGACAGCAGTTATTTGAATAGCTATTAATAAATAAACAAAAAAAGAATTTCATTTCTGTTAGAGTGGTTGTTACAACCCCAAGCTGTTAAATGCATTTGAGTTAGCCCATTTGTACATTTAGCATTTCAATTGGCAAGTTTTAAAGTATAGTTGGCAAATGTCAAGTATCGAGGACCTTTTTTAGTGTGTGTGTGTCTCTAATTGGCAAAAAACATATACAACCCTCCCCTTCCCCCCTTCCCCCACCTGATGAGAAACCTCTTCGGGACGGTCCTGACAACCACGCTAAATAAGAGAAGCAAAAAGCAGCAGCATAGAAAAAATTATGCCCGGCTCCTTTACGGTAAATTTTTATCAGGGCCACTAAGCTATTTCCTCCCGACAAAAAATTAATACTATAACAAATAAATTAAAAGAATGCATTTTTAAAGCTTTTTTGCAAAAAATCTTTCTTTCTAAAATGTTATAAGCCCCAACTTAAAAAAAAAAAATATTAGAGAAAAAAAATAAGGGTACGACCACCCTTGCCCAGGAAACAAATTTAACATGCATGTTCATTGGGATTACACAAATGCTGTCATAAATATAAAGATAAAGTAAAATCAAAGTAAAGTCTTAAAGATAAAGTAAAGTTAAAAAAAAAAGAAAGAGATTTAAAAAAGTGGAGTTCTCCAGTTGGCTCTGAAAACATTTTTAATATGTACTTTTAAACATCTTGTGAAGTCAAACTAATGTTTGAAAAAAAATTACAAGTTTATTCTAAAGTACTATTTTGATTGAATCAGATATTATTTTTCTTATCATCCTTGTGCAGCTTGGACACCAACGCAACAAAAAGGAGGTTATTAGGGTGCCCACAACCTATAGTAGAAGATTGAATAGCTTTCCTTACCACCTTTTTTCAAATAGATTATATATGATAAAACGCATAAAAATATTATATCTGATAAACACTCTTTTAATCGTACAATCTTTAACATTAATTTAAATACTTATAAATTTTTGAAAACTGTTTTAGGAGTCGATGTCCTTGCGGATACCCAAAATTTACACATGCATGAATTACTCATAACTTACAATTTATGCTTCCTTCCCCCTTCTTTCCCCCCCCCTTCCTCCCCGATAAAATTTCACTATAGTCACTAACCTATTTCTGCTCAACAAAAAAAGGAAATAAAAAATCAATGATTATTTAGCAGCCCCTATTAGCACTTATGCGGCAGGGAGCTCGTCTCTACATTACCCGCATGTTGACTATATTTGCTCCTAATTATAATAGAGCTAGCCTTTATGATATACGTGAAAAAAAATCCTTTCCCAATGCCCCAAAGACTGTCTACACACATCAGATATTACCTGAAGTATTATTCAGAAGTGCCCTTAAACAGGCAACGGATTTGAATACGCTACCTATCTCAAAATTTATGTTAAATCAACATGAAATGACTGTTCTTTGAGAAAGTAAATAATATAACTTACATTTTATTTACTTACAAAGTAAAGTATAAAATTTCAAAGAAAAAATTTACTTTTATTTGTAAAAATAAATAACAATTTTTTTCAAATTACTTTATGTAAGCTGTTAATGCTAATTAGTTACTTTTACACGTAAAAGTAATATGTTGTTATGATGTGGTTTTGTTTTACTTTGGAAAATAAGTGATATGTTTTTTAAATATTATAGTTACGTAGGTTTACTTCATTAATAACATTTTTTACATTTAAAAAGTAAATTACATTTCGATGTAAATTTTTTACATAATTATAACCAAAATTACTTTTCAAAGTAATTTACTTTAAACGACTTACCATTAAAAGTAACTTACATTTACAAGTAAAAGTAAAAATGCAAATAACTTTTATTTGTAAAAGTAAATTACTTTTTCAAATAACGCTTACTCATTTAAAAAACTTAAGTAATTAAGTTTCACACCTTATATAATTTATGTAAAAAATAAACGAATTACTTTTAAACGTAAGTAAATTATATATTTTTATATGAGTTATGTAAAGTAGTTCGCGTTTTAACATCAAAATAAATAAAAGTACTATCCCAACTGCGAACATTGTCAAGACTTCTACCAAAGCAACAAGAAATGAAGATATCGATACACTGAAATGAATAACAATATTGGTGTATCTATATTGTTGATACCAATATCTATGACAGTGAAAATGAAAATAAAATAAGCGATTATGGAGATAAAAAATAAATATATTTTAAAAAAATATTTGAAAAACAATTCGGTTAAAATTTGCCCAAATCAAAAATATTGCACATGAACTGCTGACATCAGCATTATAAAGGTTTTCAAACACTTATACTATTATAATTTGTACACATACGCTATATTTGGGTATAATTTTATAAATATTTTTTATAAATAATTTTATAACAATTTTTTTTTCTTTTAACTTTTTAAGAACTTTTTAATAGACGCTAAAGTGCGTTGCTTTTACTTCTTTTTCTTTTTTTGGAAAGTAATTACTGCATTAGGAATATTTCTATGAATTTATTATAGGCAGAGTTAATGTGTCCAAGGTTATATTCGTGATATATTTATGACCGATTTTCTGGCGCTATTGATTTTTTAAATTTTTTTGAAGATAGTTTATTTCTACTTCTTTTGAAGATTTTTTATTTTCAGGTTGTTGATCTTTTCAGCCTTTGTTTGGAAGTGGTCAGATATGTCCGTTTTTATAGTTCCTGATTTTAAAAATGAATTTAGTTTGTCAATATAATGTTTGAATTGAGTTTGTTAATATTATGACAATTGCTGCTAAATAAACCCTCTTCACAAAAATTTAAAGACTCAATAGTGGCAGAAAAGAAGTAGGCAGAAGTAACTTCGGTGTGTTTGTTTATAGTAATGGGAAAGTGTAATTCCATATCATATCATCAAAAAAAATTATTTGCATAAGTTACTTGCACGTTTAGTATAATTCAAATAATTTATGTTTATGTCATCAATAGGTAATCAAAAAAAATTTTTCTTTTCAACGTTTTTTTGTATTATTTATCTTTCCTTTTTTTTTTTTTGTTCCTTTTGTAATAAAAGCCTTTACAACATGTTGAAACCGTAGACCTATAAATTCAAATTCTAGATAAAAAAATTAAAAGACAAACAAAGGTGTCTGATTTTTTTCAATAACAACGTGTATTACAATCAAGGCCGGCGCGAAGGATGTGTGGGTGTGTGGAGGAGGGGGTTGGGTTTGGTCGGCAAATGTAGACAGACAGTCGGCAATTGTAAACCAGTCAGTCGTCAAATTTCAAAAAACGAGGACTTTTTTTTTTGTCGGAGGCAAAAACTGTAATGGCAGCGTCCTCCCCATCCACGTAAGATACTCGCGCCGGCCCTGATACCATATCAGGAAGAAATAATACTCAAAATATAAATATACATATTGTATCAAAAAATTTCATTATGAATTGTATAGTTAGGTTATCAAAAGTATTCAAAAATATTTTGACTGGATAAGTAATCCAAGAGATTATGATAGATAATTTTTATTTATTAATAAATATTTTTACCAAATATTTATTAATAAATAAAAATTTGGTAAAACAACCCAGAGATATGGTGCACGATATGAAATACACAATTGATTGATTCTAGAAGCAATTCCACATCAAATCACTCAGTCCATTGAACCATGTGTCTTCCTTTTGTGTTATATTTTGACACATTATTCCTAATTATAAAAAAATATTGCTAAAAAAGTTTAGCGGTTGACAAGATATTGCAATTTTAATACTGACCTGGTTTCCCAAAATGACCCGGTTTTCATAACACTCTGAAAAACATTTTTCTTAAAATAATAAGAAATAAAAATGGCAAAAACATGAAAATGAACATATATAATGCTTTTTTGATGCTGAATTCAATAAATGTACTTAAAATGCTCAAATATAAAAAGAACATGGATAAAAATTAATAAAACAACTAGTTTCTATAAACCAACTTTGGGGCCCAATATCTCAAAACACCCCCATCAAAAAAATTTTTTTTTGTTGTTAATATTTTCGCTGTTTATAATCTTACTAGGCACAAAAACTCTAACTGGAAAAACAACTAAAACATACGGAACTTTAATTTCAAAGATGTATTACTTTTTCAAGAAATTCCCAAAAAATATTTGTAAATAAAATAAAGTTAATCGTAATTTAAAAAGTTACTTAAATATACAAGATTTGTAAAGGTATCAAAGATGAAAGTTATTTTGACTGTGTTTGTAATAGTTTACAATATTGCTCCCATTTTACTTGTACTTCCTCTATTTCAGCATTTTCAAACATATAGTTTCTACCAGAACTAGAGCAAGCTTGTGGAACAGATAGTTTTTTTAATATGTTGGTGTTTGGAATAAAACAGTAGTCGTCTCTTTCAGGTCAGTTAAAACAGATTTATGGACCATTTGGATGAAGAAACTTAACTATAGCATCAACTTCTTCTAAGTTGGTTTTAGTTACAATGCCGATCCACCACTTATCATCACAGACTACAGCGACATAACAACCTAAAGTGACAGTATCAAGTTGAGATATGTCTTGTTTCTTTTTAAGATTGTGGATTATTATATAATTAGTGTCTGTACTACACCTCTTTGCCCCAACCTTGTTATCTTCAAGATGTATAAATTGATGAAAGCTACGAGTACCAGGTAGAGTTGTTACACCAGTGTACCTTTCTTTTTGCTCTTCTAGTTGCAATTGTAAGTCCAATCCCTTTATGTAAATGAAGTTAACAACTTTGATTTTATCAATCCAAATTCATACATAGCTTCTGATGTTAAAATTTGGTTTCTGTACGGTCATTTTAAACTTTCTTGTGCTGTTAATCTTTTTACAGTACCACCAATCCCATCGCATGGTGACTTTCCGTGGGACGTGGCAAAAAAGTTCCATTCAATTTTAAGGCAAAATTCGCTCTCTAGTTGACATAGATGTAAAAGCTTTTACAATTTTTGTACTGTCCTGGGCAACCATCAGTGAATAAATATAATTTGGACAGATTGGAAAATTTTATTTTTAATATTGGTATGATCAGTTGGAATATTTTGTACACATAATTTACATCATGTATAATGTCATCTGATATAAAACAGTAAGAAATATGTTTCAGTTCACCTTTATCATCTTTATAGTATATGACTAATGGATGTAAAGAACATTGTTGGCTGTTCCAATGATAGCTCTGTATTTCATCTTGGACAACAAAAGCATAATTTTCAGCTAAGTTGCCAATAATGATAATGTTCCATTGATCCATATATTGTTTCAGTTGGTTAAGGTACTGTGATTGAGAGTGAGCAATAAAAGAATGAGCTTGTAGCTTTTCAAAACAAGATGCTAATAGTTCAACAAACGTTGGAACATCAGCTGTTAAACTTAAAAGTGTTGCACGGTCAGTAGTTTGCCATTGCTTGTAGTGTATCTTAAAATCATCTTCGTATTCTCCAAAAATCTCATACAAATATTTGGTAAGGGGTTCTTTACCAGGACAATCATCACACTGTGCAAGCATGCATTCTTTGTTTTCTACTGAGCAAACGGTTTTTGAAAGTAAGTCCTTATACTTTAGTCCAATATTTAAAGCATCTACTAGCAATATGGCATTTTGGTGATAAGAACAAACACAAACAGAATGTGTACCACTTGCACCTGGCAAAATGCACCACTTTGGTCTAAGTGAAGCAAATTTTGAGTAACTTATTTGTATTTCTGGATTGCTTTCTTTGTATAATAAATATAGTCCTTTAAATTGCACAAAAGCAGTTTTTTTTTTGCTTATGGACGTTCTTTTGAATGCTAACATAATCTTTTTTTCCAGGCATAGTTCTACATAAATCACTTGAATCATAAAAAAGTTTAACAGAATCTTTTATTTCTTTTTGTAAGACTTTCCCTTTATACAAAGGTGAGATAGCCAACAATCCTTTTTTATTAAAAAGTTGTCTAGCCTTTTTTGCTTGGTATTCTGTAACTGCAAAGTTATTTTGTACTTCTAATATTGACCAACTTGGGGGTGCCAGTGTTAGAAGTTGAACAATAGTTCTTTTGTCAGAACATAGAATTTTTTCTTTTATCAAGCTCATAATTTCATCAAAGTTTTCAGCCTTCTTTTTAATGTCATTTGGTTCATAACACAGTTTTGAGGGAACATTGAATTGACTTTCAGTTTTTCTAGTAAGGTTACTTACCATTTCGTTGATGCGCGCAACTTTTCGCTTTCCTTCTGAGAGTATATGTTTTGATGACTTTGAATGAGATTTTAGAGGAGATATATTAAAATTTTCAAGTTCTTCATTGATCTCCTGTCTTTTTGATTTGAATGATGATATTAGAAAATCTTCATCTTGTTCACCCTGACTTTGCTTCTCTTCTTTAAGATCTGCTTTTTTGGCAATCTTTTGCTTACAGGGTTTGCAAAGTTTCTTCCCAGGAGCAATATTTAAGCTACTTCTCATCATGTCTTGTGACTCATTTATTGTAACTACTCTAAGATTTTCTAAAAGTAATTGAACTGTATATATAATTGCATATAGCTTTATGTATTTTGTATATAGTATAATTGTATGTATAGTTGTATATAGCTTATCTGCGCAATTGTTTAAAACATTGTTTATGTTTTGGAAAACACAAATTAAAAAAATATATATTAAAATGCTTAAATTCCACTTTTACTTACTTGTAATTTTCTTTGTATGTTTTTGAATGGATCACAGCATGCTTTCTGCCATATAGGATACATTTTCAAATAATTTGTAGCATGTTTTTCACATAATGTTGTTAAGTTTGATAGTTCAATGTTACAGCGTAATGATATAGCTATTTTTTCTTCGTTGCTTAAAGTTCCAATAACATCTTGTTGGCCTTTGCATGCATCTGATGTCATTAACCCAATAGAACACATCTTATAATAAACTACTTTGTATAAATTTATTTCCTAAAAAAAAGAGAATTCTCCTACTTAATTAAAAGAATTCTCCTACTTAAATAAAAGAATTTTCCTACTTAATTTTTAGTAAAAAAAAAACTTTAATATAGAAATAATTCAAACCTTTTCAGAATCCCACTGTTGTATAATTTTTTACACTGATAGATATTGTTAATAAGTTATCATATAATTAAGACTTCCTTAAATATAACAAATTTTTTTTTTTTTTAAGGAGTCTTTTAACTAAATATAATATTTTACAGAATTCTATTTGAAAGTTTTTTAAAATAGCTTATTGAAAATTTGATACATCTTTGAAATTAAAGTTCCGTATGTTTCAGTCGTTTTTCCAGTTAGATTTTTTGTGCCTAGTAAGATTATAAACAGCTAAAAATATTAACAGCAAAAAAATTTTTTTTTTGATGGGGGTGTTTTGAGATATTGGGCCCCAAAGTTGTTTTATAGAAACTAGTTGTTTTATTAATTTTTAAGCATGTTCCTTTTATATTTGAGCATTTTAAATACATTTATTGAATTCAGCATCAAAAAAACATTATATATGTTTATTTTCATGTTTTTGCCATTTTTATTTCTTATTATTTTAAGAAAAATGTTTTTTCAGAGTGTTATGAAAACCGGGTCATTTTAGGACCAGGTCAGTATTAAAATTGCAGTATCTTGTCAACCTCTCAACATTTATAGCTAAAATTTTATGTGTTAACTTTTCTTTTTAAGATGCAACAGCCAAAGAGGTTTTTAAAGCCAAAGAGGTTTTAAAAAAATTTGAAGACCCATGGTTCAAAATTTTCTAAATTTTGGATGATTTGATGCGGAATTACCCTCTCGTTTTAAAAAATGGTTCATTTACAAAATTATTTTTTTTTATGGTGTATTTGTTTATGGGTTTCAAAATAAATAAATCTTTAAAAGCTAAAGAGGTTAAATTGTTTTTCCACATATAAATAGAAATTAAAACATTATATACATTTAATTCGAATACATTGAGAATTCTCGTTTCCATAAACAATATTCAATTATGTGAGAATCGATCTGCAAATTAAATAAACGCATAGCATGTTTCTGACGGCGGTAAAGACGTTTTAAATTTTGCCTGTGGTACGCCAGGCAGTAATTGCATAATTTATATAACTGTGAACAAATGATAAATAAAGTTATGTTAAACAATTTCATTTAAATATATTCTGGCCTTGTATAAGATTAAAATACTTTTAGACACTTTAGTTCAAATTAATTAGTATGTTGTTTCCGTGGGATGTTCTAGTCAAAAAAAAAACACCAAAATATTTTGTTACAAAATCTCTGTTTATTTAAAGTTGATCAATTAAAAATTGCGGCATACTTATGCCAAAGAAATGTTTTTTGGAGAGGGGATAAAAAAGAATCCATTTTGTTTTGGTTATGTTTAGGGTTTTAAATATATAACATTTGAACCAATTTGACTTTTTGCAATTCATTATTCACAGTCGAATAGAGTTGGTAAATATTATTATTTTGATATCATCTGCAAAAATGATACTTAAAAAAATTTAAGGCTTTATAAAAGTCTTTTACGCAAATCAAGAAAAACGTGGCCCTAGAATAGAATCTTACGGAACACCACAGGGTATTTCAAACAATTTTTTTTTATATATATCATCAAAATAGACAAATTGTTTTCGATTTGATAAACAGCATCAAAACCATAAAACTCTGCTATTTATTCCGTAATGTTTAAGTTTATGGAGCAAAATATTTCAATTTACAGTATCAAACGCTTTAGATTTGTTAACCATAATAACCTTTAGGTTTAAACAACTAAATAACTGTAATAACGGTAATGATTTGCTAACGGTAATACCCGATAGGTTGTATCGTGCATTAGATGTGGATGTGTGATAAATGAACTGTTATTTTTTTGTTAAACATCTTCGCTTGTTAGATCCATGCGAGATCGCATTTTTTCTTGTCTTGATAAGAAGCCAACACTCTCTGGTTGCTTGGAGAAAGGATTTGAGCTTAAAAAAGATCTCACTACTACTACAGCATAGGTGGTTGATGGATTTTAACTAAGATAAAACTCATTTTTCTCAGCTAATCGTTATCACACTAATATAGATCTTCCTATATTTATTAACGGTAATGTACTCGATGAGTCATCTCCACTTTGTCTTCTAGTGTTAACTCTTACTTCCGATCTTTCTTGGAAACCATATATCAAATCCATTGCAAAATAACATCTGCTAATGTTGCATCTCTTTATCATGTTTGCCACTTTCTCACTACAAATTCTATTCTTTATCTCTATAAATCTCAAATTTGTCCTTGTATGGAATACTGCTGCCATATCTGGAGCGGATTCGAATGATGCTCTTTCTCTTTTAGACAAGGTGCAAAAACGCATTGTAAACAATGTAAAAAGCGAAGATATTAAAAATAGAAAAATAGATCATTTGAGTTATTTTTTTTTAAAACCAAAGTGATTTTTGTGTAATAGATTATTGTTATTGAAATAATTGTACATTCTATTGTACAAATCTGTTTGATGTAATTATCTGTTTCATAAAATTGGAAAACTTTACCACACCTTCACCAGATTGTCTATAACAACTAGATTTTCTATAACAAGGTTTTGTGTAACATTGTTAATTATTTTAACTCTGAAGACCTCACAATTGGTATCAGATACAATTTACCTAATCAGAGTATCTAATTTTAACTCTTAAATCAATTTTAAATAAAAAATCTGGAGAAATTTTCATTTCTATATATAAAGATATAAAGAAAAGCCTCCAGTTTCAAAACAGCTGTTATCTCTCAAAGACAGTAATTTATGAAGAGCCAGTGTTTAATTAAATTAATGCCAAAATTTGGCATACTAATTGCTTTAGTTTGAAGATTTAAAGAGAAAGAAAAGTTTGTAAAGATAACTAATAAAAAAGCTCGACCCAAGCTTAACGCAAAAAAAAAAAATTAACTACCTTTTTTAACAAATTTTTTAAACAAAAAAATTGTTTAAGACAAAAATACTTAAAATAAATAATTAAACTGACTTTATTTTTATTATTTAAAAAATATCAATTACCATATTATTTTCAATTATATGGTATTAAAAAGGAATATTAACACATTAAAAATAATCCGCCATATTTAAAAATTTTGAAAGTATGATTGATGTACCCGAAACAAATCATTTGTTACAAAATAAATGCAAAAAGTTTTTATTGTAGATAAAAACTAAAACAAACTTAAAAAAAAAAAATGATTTTTTTCTATGTATGTTTCAGTTTTTAGCTATAATGAAAAGTGAATTTAGCAGATATTTTACAAACAGATAAATAATATAGGAATTTTTACGTCACATAACCATGAAGTTTCAAATAGGATCAAAAAATACTGTCAAAAGTTTTTGCACGGAGTCTTAGATTTTTGTTTATAAACTTTTGAAGTTTTTTTACAAGCATTGTTCGGTAATAGTTTTTAAACTATTAAAGTACTTTAGTAAGAATTTTTTGTCTTTTAAAAACTTCCGTATCTCAGAAATAATGAGTCGCGAACACTGAAGTTCGAGTAACCTTAACTTTAGGGAAACTTATTTATTGACTGTGTACGTAAAAAGGCAATTAAATGTTTTATGAGATATAGGGACAATACAAAAACTTTAAAGCTTTTTTAATTATTTTGAAATTATTTGCAAACCAAACTTTAAACTTAAATTACCAGGTTTTTTTTGGTTTTTTTTTTTTACATATTTTAGGCCTGATTTGAAAATTTAACATATTAAATAAAATATTTATCAAAATATTAGAATATCATTATCCATTAACAATATTTATCAACAGATAAAAGTAACATTAAAAATGCCTTGTTCACCTTCCGTAAAAACCTCGTTCACCTTTCGTAACATAATTTATTTGTAATTTTACGTTTTAGACAATTTTAAGACATCTTTAAACAACTTTTAGACAAAGCTAATGAAGATCGTCGGTTTCATCAAAAAGATTGTATAATCACCAGGAAATAATAATATAAAGATTTCATTTTCTATTCTCATTAAAGAATTGTGTCTTCATTTTTGCAGTCATTCGACTTTTTTTTTTGCTGACGATATTTTCTCCAAATCACAATCGAAGTAACAAAATTTACAAATAAAAGTACAAACAATGCAACAGCAATAGCTAAGTACTTTTTAGTATTAGTGCAATCTAAACAAAAACCAAATAAATATATTTACTAAATATGAACAAAAGTTATAAAACATAAATGACAACTTCTTTACCAATATTAGTTGAATCATCCCTTATGTAAAAGAAATCTCTTGATAAGTCGTGATAAAAATTGTTGCACACTGGAAAACCTTTTGGAGGCTTTGGCGCTTCGTTAACAGCCTCTGATATAATCATAGCCATGCCATCTAAAGCGTGCACTTCAATATGACAATGCAAAAACCATTTCCCAGGGTTGTCTGATTTAAAACGTAAAACTGCATAACCACCTGGTAAAAGTATAAAATATAGTTGATTGTGTTTCTAGAGCTTTTTGTTTTTTTTATTCTCTTTTTTTTCTATTCTTATTGCAATATTATTTTTAAGACCATTAAAATTATAATACAAAACATTTATACCTTACTTGTATTATAATTTATTTTTAGTTTGCATATATATATATATATATATATATATATATATATATATATATATATATATATATATATATATATATATATATATATATATAATCAATAATTAAATTTTAGAAAAAACAACTTTTAATGGAACTTAAAGTTTCATGCCTATCGGCAATCATCAGCCATGAAGTACAAAATCAAAATACAAAAAACCGTTTAAAAATTACAAACTACGGTAGAATGAGTTCTGACGTTATATTACAAGAAGAGGTAATGGAAAACTAATCTCCGCTATCAAATAATGAAAGGAGAAATTTATTTTTGTGTCTGCATTTAGAAACTAATTCGTCTCTTTTGTTTAGCAGATTATTTCATTTGTAAAATAATATTGCGAATTTCTCATTTAAATAAAGCTTACAAATTTTTGACGCCGGATTGTTTGATTTACAGCGTTTAATAATATTCCATTTGATTGAAGTTATAAAATTGTTTTCTTTTAACTCCCATACTTTCTTAGACAACTCAGTGTCGTTTTTGTATTTTTTTATGTTAAAAGATTTTTGATGGTTCGCATAACGTAGCTTAAATGAGGTTTCGCTTATCCCAATGTATGCTTTATCGTTGTATTGAGGTTTATTTGAGCTTACGGTGGCTTGGTAAACGATATTGTTAGACAAGCAATTGTTGTTCAGTGGACATAGAGATTTTTTAATGCAATTGCAGACTTTTTCTGATAAATTTACATCACCATATAAAATATTTTTGTTGTGTAAGCTGATAATAGATTTGATGTTTAGCATACAGGAGTAGCTTATCTTAATTGTGTTTCTGTTAAATATTTTGTGTAGTTTTGTGGTTTTTAGGAAAATGCTTGTCAATTAGGGTTAAAAAGCGTTGACCAATTTTGGTTGTAACATTTTTACTAAATGGAGGATTGTACCAGATTATGTTTCGTTTGCGGTTATTTTAACTAGTTTATTAACAAGTTGGGATTTTTCTTTTAGATCAACTTTCGCAGTTTTAAAACAAAAATGATTTTGGTTTATACCGAGATGACGGGTTAGCTGTTTTTAAGAACAAAAATTACCATCAAATGGAACAAATAAAAAAGCATGTCGTTTAAGATTTCAAACGTAACAATCTCAATATCTCTATAAATTGCAATCTTAAAATTGTTAACTACCTTGATTTAACTTTAATCCTACTCAAAATTCTTTTCAACCATACTGCAAGCCTGAAAATAACCTAAGTTATGTGCATGCTGATTCTAACCATCCACCTAGTATAATAAATAATCTTCCAAAAACTATCGAGCTAAGATTGTCAGCCAACTCATCAAGTGAAGTTATTTTTAATGAATCGACACACCTTTATGATGTCGCATTAAAGCAATCGGGATACATTTATAAATTGACATATAAACCAAGCATAAATAATGTTCCAAAAAATAACCGCAAACAAAACATAACCTGGTACAATCCTCCATTTAGTAAAAATGTTACAACCAAAATTGGTCAACGCTTTTTAACCCTAATTGACAAGCATTTTCCTAAAAACCACAAAACTACACAAAATATTTAACAGAAACACAATTAAGATAAGCTACTCCTGTATGCTAAACATCAAATCTATTATCAGCTTACACAACAAAAATATTTTATATGGTGATGTAAATTTATCAGAAAAAGTCTGCAATTGCATTAAAAAATCTCTATGTCCACTGAACAACAATTGCTTGTCTAACAATATCGTTTACCAAGCCACCGTAAGCTCAAATAAACCTCAATACAACGATAAAGCATACATTGGGATAAGCGAAACCTCATTTAAGCTACGTTATGCGAACCATCAAAAATCTTTTAACATAAAAAAATACAAAAACGACACTGAGTTGTCTAAGAAAGTATGGGAGTTAAAAGAAAACAATTTTATAACTTCAATCAAATGGAATATTATTAAACGCTGTAAATCAAACAATCCGGCGTCAAAAATTTGTAAGCTTTATTTAAATGAGAAATTCGCAATATTATTTTACAAATGAAATAATCTGCTAAACAAAAGAGACGAATTAGTTTCTAAATGCAGACACAAAAATAAATTTCTCCTTTCATTATTTGATAGCGGAGATTAGTTTTCCATTACCTCTTCTTGTAATATAACGTCAGAACTCATTCTACCGTAGTTTGTAATTTTTAAACGGTTTTTTGTATTTTGATTTTGTACTTCATGGCTGATGATTGCCGATAGGCATGAAACTTTAAGTTCCATTAAAAGTTGTTTTTTCTAAAATTTAATTATAAAACGCTCTGTTTTTGAAAAAATATATATTTTCTTAAATATTGAGCACTTTACAACAATCAAGAGTTTAGTATTTTTAATACTAAATCATACAACAGCAATATATATATATATATATTATATATATATATATATATATATATATATATATATATATATATATATATATATATATATATATATATATATATATATATATATATATATATATATAAATGTATATATATACATATATATATATATATATATATATATATATATATATATATATATATATATATATATATATGTATATATATATATATATGTATATATATACATATATATATATATATATATATATATATATATATATATATATATATATATATATATATACATATATATATATATATATATATATATATATATTTATATATGTGTATATATATATATATATATATATATATATATATATATATATATATATATATATATATGTATATATATATATATATACACCACTGAGTATTATTAAAATTGTATGCTTTATACATAAAATATTTACCTGTTGGTATTATCAGAGTATCTTTTCGAGGAGGATTAATCAAATTTAAACCAGGAATATTACCATTATCCCACTGCTTGTTTTTCCATTTTGGTTCATTACAAAATTTTTGGCCCAATCCACAATCAATATCTTTATTTGCTGTTGCGTTTATTAGTTTAGCTGTAGTGGTATTTTGAGGCGCATAATCCATCTTTAAAACATAAAAACTATGACCATGCAGATGAATTGGATGCCCCCATCCTGCCCCACTTCCAATGTTTGTAAATATCATTTGTATTGTTTTATCACGTGGAATTTTCAGCTCATAATGGCAATAACACACTTTATCAAGCCCACAATCGTGCTTATTACAATCATAACCATCAATTTCATCTCCTTGAGTAAGTGAATTTACTCCTGGAAACTCAAACTTTCTTCCATTTACAGCACCAGGGGTTACTTTGCTACCTGGAAATGCAAAGTTCAAAAAATATTCTTCGCTGTCAGCCGTAAATATAGGAGACGGATCTTCATCATCAGCATTGTGAAGGTCAGACATCAGTACGCAATCAAGATTGAGATGTTCAGGAAAGTATTTAAAAGGGCAGTTTACAACTTTACAAGAACTTCCTTTTAAACAAACTTGCTTCCTGGTACTAGGTTCTTTGTTAGATGCTCCCTCATAGTGTAGAATGGCTTCTACTGAGTGATTTTGGACGCCGTCCTGTTTTAAAACAATGGCATATTAGTATGTGTTTATTTAACTATTATAAAAACTTTTATAAAATAAACATTTATATAACTTTCCAATTATGACTGATATTATGTAAAACTCAACAATGATGGTAGAAAGTATGAACCCCTGACAAGTGATGCAAGCCACTTTTTATTAGTATTTTTTAAAACATTGGTGAATAAATCGCAGCACTGAGAATAAATTTACACTTAAATCAGTCTCCTGATCAATTCTAATCGGATCTTACAACACGAGTACTCTTATTATCTTTCTGTTCCGGTTTTTATTTGGTGTGAGGAAATCGTGTGACTTTAAATGTAAAAGGCTAAGAGTATTTAGTAGTAGTAGTTGTAGTAGTAGTAGGAGCAGTAGTAGTAGTAGTAGTAGTAGTAGTAGTAGTAGTAGTAGTAGTAGTAGTAGTAGTAGTAGTAGTAGTAGTAGTAGTAGTAGTAGTAATAGTAGTAGTAGTGGTAGTAGTAGTAGTAGTAGTAGTAGTAGTAGTAGTAGTAGTAGTAGTAGTAGTAGTAGTTGTCATAATAAAAGTTTATAATTTTACCTCCATACTTTCCGCTCTGATCCAATAATTATCTATTGTCTTATTAGCATTTAGTATAAAATCAAAACGCTCTCCAGGGTGAACGATAACAGATTCAGCTGAGTATGGCTTGATATCATAACCATCTGATGCAACAACGCTAATCTCATGCCCATCGACTGAAATGCGCATTGGATAAATAGTTCCAACGTTGATTGATCGAAAACGATACTTTAATCCATGTTTTACTGTGTACCAAGTTAGCGGAGCACCATTATCTTTCCCTAGAATGTTATGTTAAAACAAGATTAAACCTTTATATTTTTTTTTATAAAAACCATAAATTACAAAATAACTAAAAAAGTTATTAACACATAACTGTTTGAAAAGGGGAAAATACGAAAATGAAAAAATAAATAAAAGCAAAAGTATCAAAAGTTTTTAAAAAAAGATTTTATGGTGTTTTACAAAATTTTTAACTTTTACTGTTCTTTTTTTATACTTTCTTTTCAATTTTTTTTACTTGGTCTGCTTAAGCAAGCTATAGCTTGCTTGAGTAGATCAATGAAGGAATGAATGCTTGCTTGAGTAGAGAATATTGTTCACCATTTGTTCCATCAACCAAAATTCAATCTTGCGTGACTCGTCAAGCAAACATGCATCCTTTTTACTCCAACAGGCTCAAAAAACATTTTAATCAGTTTTTTCTTCTCATATTGTTGCTTTGGAAGTGGATGACAGGAATAGAGTTGAAAAATGAACTTCGGAATAGTATAGAATATAACAAAGAGGCCTAGTGTTGCAAAGAAAAAGGAAGAGTGTTGCAAATAAATTTAATGAATAGTGCCGAAAACAAAAAGAAAGGAATAGTGTCGTAAATAGTAAAAGGAATTGTGTCGCATATAGTAAAAATGGAACAGTGTCGCAAATATTTAATATATAAATATATGTGAATATATATTATCTATTAGAGCGTATATAGATCTGCAATTGCTTACTTGTTTTGATTATCTTTATAGCATAAGACTTTTACAGACAAAAAAGAAAAAAGAAAAATATATACAAGAAAATATTGCTACCCAAGCCCAAACCCTTAGTCGATGTTGCGGCACTCTTTTGCAGCAGCAGGTTATAAGAGAGTTGGCGTGTGTACTGAAGCCCCCGGCAGCAGGCTATTTCAATATGACACCAGACATTTCATCTAAACTTGCATTTTCAGTTATTATTATTTTTATTATTTGACACTAATCATTAAACTCATTTGCGAAACTACTCTTTTTTTTTTTTTTTCGTCACTATTCCGATTTCGTCACTATTTGCGTCACTATTTTCCGATTTCGTCACTATTTGCGACGCTATTCCTTATTTTTTGTTTTGTTTTCGGCGCTGTTTATTAAACTTCTTTGCGGCATTGTTCCTTTTTCTATTTTTGACGCTATTAATTAAATTCATTTGCGACACTATTCCTTGTTTGTTGCAAAAGTACATTTAAAAAAAAATATCTTCTCGATGGTAGTGTGAAAGGAGAAACTCGGAGGAAAAACAATTTTTGTATTCTTTCTCCTCATACTGGGCCTTTTTTAATTTCTTTTATAAAACCTTACCTGTATTTGGATCTATGTATCTTCCTTTTCCTTCTATTAAAGCTGAAACCCATGGTACACCAGAAAACAAACCACCATCAACAGTTTTGGATGCATTGAATGGTTTCATTCCAATAAAATTACCATACACCATTTTTAAATAAACTTCCTCTGAAGTTTTATGATGCCAATCACCAACTGTCATTATAACATCTGTTATTTTTTCAGTGTTGATCTTTTCACGTTCCTTAATTATAAATGCACCATATGCTCCGTTTGTGCGTTGAGATCCTACATGACTATGGTACCAAAATGTTCCTTTTGGCTCAGCCTAACACAGAAAAAAACATTTATATAATAAAAACCATGAAAAATATTTAAAAATTTATTTTCTCACTAAATATCTGATTTCCAAGTCTTGACATTGTTTATATTATTTTTTAATAACTATCTAAGACTTATTAAGCATAGTATATATTATAAATGAACAAAAAAGTTTAAAAATCATGTGCCGTTATTTTATTTTAAAATAAATAAACCATGAATTTTATTTATTGTAACTTTTTTAAAAGGTTGTGAATGCACTTAAAATTCCCTGCGTACTACAGGGATTTTTCAAATATAATAAAACTTATGATGACTAATTTCATTCATTGAAATTAGTGCGAGACTAATGTATAATTGAATTGCATGAGCTTTGGGGACTGGGGATTTTACATATAATTATTGGCGTAAATATTTCCTTTACTTATTACCACGATTTGAGTATTGTAAAAAAATATATTTTTTGTCTAAAGAATATCGGGCTAAAGGCATGGAGATATTTTCTTATCTATTAAAGTATTAAAAAAACAAGCATGTATTGTAACAAAATATTTACATCAAAACCACTATGTTGCCTATACAGTAGGGATTTCAGCATCTGTTTTATGCTCATATTTCAGCTTCCGTTTTAAGCAAATCAGTTTCAGCTTCAGTAAAGCTATAGCTGAAAGTGATCGAGTCAGTTTAACCAGCTTGAAAGCTGATAGTGAGTGTAAGTGATAGTGGCCAAGGAGGAATTACTACATAATTATATTATATAAAAAAAAATGTAAGAAATTATTAAGTGAAAATCTAAAATAGCGACACAATTTAAACATACATGTAAGTAAATTTAAATCAAATTTGCTAAAAGTTGCTGCACTTTATATATATTGCTTTCAGGCCTGGGTTTATTTGTAGGACGTCTAGGCGACAGTCCTGAGGTCGCAATTTTCGGGGACCTAAAATGGATTTGTTTTTAATTTACTAGCGTTTTTAAAAGTTTGTTTAAAAAGTGTATTACTTTCACGATTGTAAAGATTGCTGCACAGCAATTCCAAATATTTGGACATTTATTTAGGTTTTATAAAGTTCTGTTTACACGATAGTTAACGATTGCAAAACTTAAAATTCCTTGGAGATTAATTCCGCACAAAGGAATTCTAAAATAAATGTAAATAAAAGATAAATATTTTAACAAATGTAGTAAAATGGCTCCTTGATTTATTTGTTTCTTCTGTTGAGGTTGCACTTCATTGATTAGTTTTTAGCTGTATGAGTAATGTACAACTAATTTTATGTTAAATTAATAACAATCCTAATTTTATAAATAATAATAAAATGGTTTTAATTTAACTTTTTAGTTTTCATTTTTTTAAACTTTTATCATTATGGGTAAAAGAATTGTTAAAACTAAATTATCTTAATGATATTTAATGATGAATTGTTAAATAGAAATTGTTAAAGAGAAACTGAATTGTTTAGTGAGAACCACTGGCTTAGAAACAAGAGGTTCAGGGTTCAGGGTCCAGGGTGTTCAAAGCCGGCTCTAACCCAATAAACAACATTGGTAAGCTATTTACGTTCCTCCTCCCCCCTTCCTTCCTCTTCCGTCGGAATGCCTCTAGTTGGGCCTTGGCATGAAACTGTTTAAATATTGAAAAAATTTAAAACTCTTATTTGTTTAATTTTTATTATTTACCCCAAGTTTTTTATTTTCAAACCATTTCAAAACACATAATGTTATTATCAGAAATGAAAACAAGCTATTTAAAAACAAACAAAAAAATTGTTAAGGATTGATTTTAACATATGGCCAACGTGACCATTGGCATTGGGCCAACCTGCCTCGTCGTAATGTTTAAAGAATAAACGCTTTTACTTTTAAATTATTAACAAGCATTATATGCTAAAATAATCTTTAAATTTTAAGCTTTAAATTGCATGCAAATTTAATGCATTACTGTTGAACACCAGTGGGCATATTAACGTCAAGCAAACTATTCAAAATTTACTTTTGATGAATTAAAACATGCTAAAACGGCTCCACACTTCTAACTATGATCCAACAAATATAATTTTTATTTTTGAAAAAAGGATGAATTAACCCCAACTTTCAGATTCCCAGCTAAAGTGCATAGTCTTTGAATAAAATCGACGAGGCTAACGAGATAAATAACAAGGGCCAACCTCACCCGGCGTATATGAGATTTTTACTCTCGCATTTTTTTTACTCCAAAAAATCTCATGTTAGATTTTTACTCCATTATGAGATTTTTACTTCCATAGAATATTTTGCGGCAAAATGTATTTTACGACTTAGTTGTACTTTTACAATATCTTTTAAATTTTTAAAGATAGTGGCTTTTTGAAAAGCAGTAAAAAAGCGATCCCGTTTAATATAAACATTATTTGAAATTTTTGTAGCGATTAAATCAAATGTTACGCAGTATTAATAAACAAAATGTCGCCGTTGGACGCTTTAACCCAGTAAACGAGTGTAAGTAAATAACGCCGTTATGTAATTTTTTTTTATTTTTTTATTTTGACAACAGACGATTCATTTTTATTTTGTTTAAAAATTAATTTAAAAAATTAATTTTTGTTTAAAAAATAAACTTTTTGTGAGTACTACGTTTACTATATACATTCAATGTGCCATTAAAAAAATTGCTGCTTTAGTACGTACTATAGAAGCATTTTTTTTAATGGCACACTGAATGTATATAGCAAACGTAGCACTCATAAAAAACGTACAACATTTAAAATTAAATTTATTTTTTAAACAAGAATTAAAGTCGTCTGGTATATCAATATCATATCAATATCAAACATGCCAACAATTTTATCTAACATTTTATTTAACATTTTTTTAAAGTTTTTCAATTTAAAAAGTCAAGTTAGTTTAAGTATAGCTGACTGCGAAATAACATGTGCTGGAATTTGATAAACATTCAAGTCAGAGCCGTTTCGATGGAGGGGGGGGGGGGCATAGGGGTAAAAACGTTTTTTTGGGCCTTAGTCGGCAAAAAACGAAGAGGTCACCATCCCCTCCTCCTTCTTTAAAATTTTTTCGGGCGGCCCTGTTTAAAGCTGATGTGCAATTCTCGTGTAATTCTATTTGCATGCAATGAAAATTCTTTCAGATGATAATAAATATTTTTAAGTTTACTAAAAAAAACTTAAATACTTTTATACTTGCTTGTCCATCTTGTCTCACATAGAAGATGAATATTTGTCACAGAAGATCTCTGTTTTGAGCTTTCACAAAAAAATGCAATAATTGGTTTAATAGTGGCAATAGTATTTTGTACCACCGAAACATCATTTAGATCACTACCTACAAGATTAAGTTTATGTGAAGCGTAGTGAACAAAAACGGATTTGGGGTAAATCTTTCGAATATTTGCCTGAATACCATTTTCATTTCCAGCCTGTGAAGATTAGCGATCATTAAAAATTTCCATAAAAATAATAGAATACAGCTTCTTTCAGTTATTTTTAAAGGTTTGTTTTACTGAACTCTCTATTTGACAAAGAATATCTTTATCTCTTATTGTTAATGCCAAATGTTTAGTATCTCGCTGAGCCCCATGATACCATGCTAAGCTAATATGGTTTTTGACATTTTATAGTACATTTTAAGAAGAGTCCAATCTCATTATTTAACCTAGTATTTTTTATAAATCTCATTATTTGACCTAGAATTTGGCAAACTTTAAGTTTGTCGGATTCTTGGTCGATTGTTTGATTCTTTAGATATACAATCAACTTCTGATAAGCAACATCTTCTGTTTTCAACTTTTTGCAGTTTTTTATTAAATGTAAGTTGGAGGTATGAGTACCGTCAAAGTATTTTTAATAAATTTTTTTTTCTTTAATATAATATAATACCATTTATTTTTTTGAAAACTACTTTTTATTCACTTTTAAAGTTCAGTTTACTACCACCTAACGCGTTATCTTTATGATAAATAAAGTAAAAGAATAAATGTTTTAGTTAGAGAAAAGTTTAAAAAAAGCAAAAGGATTTTAGCAAACGAAAAATTTCTTTTGTTGATGATCTTTTTATATTTTATCATCAACTCATTTCATTATTTTATCAACAAATTTTTGTGCATAATTTGTTGTCAAAATTAATTTTATTAAGTTCAACTATTTTACTTGAAATAGATTAACATTTTTCACAATATTTTCATTTCGATTGTCTTGAAACAGTTTTGAACCCATGAGCAATTTTTTTGTCACCTAAATAGTACTGACATATTACGATTTTTTTCCTAAATTGTACAAACAAGTAGATATTTTTTTTCTGAAGCCGTAACGAAATATCATTAAGAAATAAGTTTGTATTGAAACTGTACTGCTAAAGAATAAAAAAATTTATTTTTACCAAAACCTTATAATAGTGACAACTTTCATGGCACTCAGATCGATAAGAGACACGAAACTTTTTTTTAAACTTAAAGTATGCAGGAGGGAAGGGGGGGGGGAGGGGGAGGGGGAGGGGGATGAGGGTCAGGTCCACTCTTTCCCCCTCTTGCGGGCGCCCATGCATATATAAAAAAACTATATAAACTGCTTCTACAAACCAGTTTATTTTATTAAACTTGAAATGAAGATAAACTCATGTCAGTTTTATTAAAATTTTCTAACCGTATGCGCAACGAGATACACGAGAAAATTATTAGGTATTCAAAAACTCCATAAAGATTTATTTATTAAGATGCATGCATAGTTTTTGATAATATTGCTTGAAAATGCGATTAAGAAACTGAGGAGGATATAATGGGATATGTTTTTTTTATAGAGGGGTAGATCTCCACATATATATATATATATATATATATATATATATATATATATATATATATATATATATATATATACATATATATATATATATATATATATATATATATATATATATATATATATATATATATATATATATATATATATATATATATATATATATATGTATATATATATATATATATATATATATATATATATATATATATATATATATATATATATATATATATATATGTACATATATATATACAGTAAATAAGGAGCGAAAAAGAAATACAATAATTGAAACTAAACAATAATCACTTAACCTATTAAGCCATAAACTGCATGGGTAGGTCATCCATTTTTTTTTCGCTATCTCCGTATCAGCTGCCCATGTCGCATCTTCAAGCATTTTAGTTTTACAAATATGCGTTTGAATTGGCATATTCAAATATCCAGTAAAACCGCAGTAATTTCAACATTTAAAAGTATTCACAAAGTACAACGTGGATTGGAAGCTTGAACAAAATTTTCTTCTTTGATAGATGAATATCACTCTTTGTCTTGCTCAGCGGTTCTAGCCTATGGGTCGCAACCCTAACAAGGATTGTCTAACAATTTGCCAGAAGCCTTCAATAGACCTTCTGAAAAAAAAATTTTTTTACGCTAGTCAGTGGTTTCTTTTTATCATTCTAAATTTAAGCAATACTTTTACTTTGACTAAAGTTATAACACCGAAGCAACGTACAATACTATGATTTGACAAATGTCAGGAGCCGAATGTAATTTAATAATTTTAGACATTTTAATTCCTAACTAAACAAAAAGTTTTTTATAAATTTTATATTGATGTAAATTGCATGCCCACGATAATGAATTAGCGAGAGACAAGTAGTAGGAAAGTTTGAAAAATATAGTGTTAAATTTTTAAAGTATGGATTTACTTCCATAATTGCAGCTAGAAATAAAAAGCCACACTATGTTTTGCAATCAAATTATGTCAGTCAAATCTATGAAGCCCAACGGACTTAAACGAACTTTAAGTCCTTGGCTGAATCAATTTTCAGGGCCTTTAAATATATTTTGAATGTAAAACCATTATATAGTATATATTGCATTAAACTGCGTATTGTTTTCTGCACATGTTTTTCAGGATGTTTTATTTTACACCATCAGAAAGAAAATATCGAGGATATATTCGGGAAGCCTTGGACACTAAAGGAAAAAACAGATTGTACCCATGTACTAACGTAAAACATAGTGTCAAAAGACTTTTTCAAAAGTATAAACATTTATCTATTGAACTAAAAACAAAAAAAAATATTGTGTACCTTAATAATATCCAAAACATAAAATAAAAAATGTTAGAAAAAAGGCATATTTTAAAATTGGAAGGTAGCCCCGGACACATTTTTTGTGACACAAATATAATATATTATAAATTAACTTTGGCCAGTTCTTAACACATTTAAAAAAAAAATTCGTCTTTAATAACTGCCTCTGATATATAAGGAATGGGAATGAAAATGTCATCATTTAGAAATATAAACATTAGCTTGTTACCAATGAAAATAAACACTTTAAAAACAATTTTTTCAAATCTGAGGTCTTTTTATTGGAATTAATTGAGTTACTATTATAGGTTTATGTATTATTTTAATTTAGTTAATATTTACATAAAAAAAAAGTTGCTCATTTTTGTTATGTAAATGGAATAAGTTGTCCGGAACCCAAACTCTAAACATGTGTTATTATTAAACTTATTCACAAATACTAGTTTTAAAAGCAGTGAATTAAAGTATTAAACGAATTTTTAAAAATAAGTATTGTAAATAAAAATGTACCTTTAATCAATAAAAAGCTATTAGTTTACATAAAAATTTGGTAATTTTATATGTGAATCAAACGTGATACATCGCTTATCTGACGGTGGGAAACCAAATCTTGAACTTCCAGCCAATTGCTTCGGTATATTATGATGTTTTGCATATGGCATATTTTACTTAAATAATGCTTTTATAATATTTAAAATCACATAGCCTCTTTAGTTTATGCCGTACATTAAGTGTCCGGAGTTACCCACCGTCCGGGGCTACCCGAATTTCCCCTATATAAAATGAAATTTTAGTAAAAACACTCTACGCTTACTATATGAGCTTAACGATAACTTCTGCTTTCTAATTCATTCTGTCATTCGTCTATTTATTTTTTGGAGCTTTCTTTTGCATGTTGTGTTGATATCTCTACGTTGCAACCGGTTTAAGCACATTTTCGAGGTTTATGGTTTTATTATAAGAAGTTTTAGTTTTTTATTATAAGAAGTTTTAGTTTTATGGAGTAATATGCGTATAGGAATTATTCCTTATTGCCTTAGCGATATGGAAAAGGGTAATATTCAGTTTGCGGTCATCCATAAATGATGTCAGTGTTTTTTCTCAATTTTTTGACTCCCTCTCCCCCCTTTGTCAAACTCTGTCAATTTTTGGCCTATCCCCCGTTATATATGGTATCAGTTTTTGTGTACTCCCCCCCCCCCCTAAAAAACAATGAAAAGCTTAAAAACCATTAATTTTTTTCTGACAAAATTATACATTTATATAATAGTAGATCTCATCAAGTTATATTATATAATAGTCGATATCTCATTAAATAATTAACTTAGCAAACAGTATTATATATCTTTAATATAATCTTCCCATGGGTTGTTGAAGTGGTTATTGATTGAAACAATAGTGAATTTGAAATTGAAAACAATAGTGAATGCTCTCCGCGCTTTAAAAGGATATCGTATTCTTGAGGTACAATCAAATTCACGGATTTTTGTCGGGTCCTCCATCGACGCTAGACACAACGATAGGCTTAACCATATATTAGTTTGAGGATCTCTGGTAATAGAGTCGAATTCTTTGATATCCAAGAGCCGCTGAAAGTCTAATCCATGAGCGAAGGCGGTCGAGGATGCGTGTTTACCTGATCGAACAGCAATGTAGGTAGGTCCAGATTAAGTAACAGCATCTGTTTTTGCGAGACCATCTTTTTTGATCGTAATTCCAGCGTATACAGATGGTATAAGCTTGTGTTTAGCAGCCACGACCCAGTCGTGGTCCGGGATCCGGGAGTCACTCGCTACTCCAAATGCATCAACAACGGCGCCTATTTTTTGGCTACTGTGATTCCAATTGGCACTCTAGCCCTGTTGTCTTGGCTAATGAAATACACTTCATCTGGCCCTATATTGAACAAACTTCTTCCCCATATTTTATAGTTGAACTGCAAAAGAGTCCGTCAACATGTTTTAAATGAGATTCATTCTGAGGACTAATCAATCTAAGAGGGACTGTTTTGACGTGCCTTTTGCCTTCTAATGTTCCGTAACTTCTCGGAAGTAGACGAGTATAGAGGGCGCTCTTGCTGATTGCAAATCCAATTTTGTTCATTTCGGATGTCAATTCGTCGAGAGTTTCAATGCTCTAAATAACAAAAAAATATATTTTGATATAATTAACTTTTTTTTACAGAAAACGGGATTTTTTTCATAAATTATATTCAAATCAAATCTTGAAATTAGTTGTTAACATTTCAAGGATATTTACAATAGTGCGAGTACTAATTAAAAGTAAAAATCTAACAAATACAATATCAACAAACATAGCTAAGCTATCATTACCCGAAGAACTTCTGACCGACGTCTTTCATCAGCGGATGAACCATGGAGAGCAATATCCATAATCGTCTTCAAAAGAAGAGGTTGATCTACTTCTAATGACGGTCAACCTTTCTTTCTGATTTTTAGTTTTTCATTGACTTTTGGATGCTCCAAGCAGATTTCTTCCATTCTAGCTTTTTTCAGTTTTCTAGTTTTCTTCTGTTGAGCTAGATCATACTTTTTTTTGGCCAACAAACTCAAAGTTAATGCACTTTGTTGATCATCAAAAACAGATTGCTCATTGGTGGGCTCAACAAACTGTAAAGAATTCTTGTCAAATTCAAGTGGAGTGGGGGCAGACTGTTTTGGAGAAACTGGTGCATAAGGATTTTTCAAAATCCTTATGCACCAGTTTCTCTTCTTTTAATGAATTCCATATACTATGGACTTCTTTCTGGATATTAGCCTTTTTTTTTTATCGGAATGAGCATTTCCATACGAGACCATCAATAAGTTAAGTAATGCGGTTTTATTCATATTTTAATATTGATTTATTAGTATTGTTCACATCACAGTCAAAATAATTTTGCTCATCGTTAGCGCAAGCTTTTTAAAAGAGTTTCTTCAACCCGCTGGGGAGAATCTAGCGTTTCGAATTTTCAATAGACTTTTTGTGTTTGCATTGCATCACGTTTTACAATCAACTAGAGAGCAATTAGAGTTTCGTATTTGAAATAACGACAATTTAATTTAAAAAAATGACAAATTTATGAGTTTACTTTTATGAGTCTCCTCTGAACCACACTTTATAATAGAATTTTATATACAAAGAGTTAATATTTCTAACATAATTTGATTCGCAGTCAAATGGTAAAATATTAATAAAACGATAGTAATTTTTATTTTACGTTAGTAGTTGTTATTTATTTAATGTCTCTGGGAAACTTATTATATTAATTTATAATATTATATTATAAATAATTTAATTTAAATATCATATCAAATTCCCCGCATTTAATATTAATTTTCCCACAAACAAAGCATAATTTCTATACCATTTAGTAGATGTAAATACCGTTAAAATCTGCTCATTAAAACTAAAAAAATAATTTTAATTGACATCATTTTGGCCTCAACACCCCCCTCCCCGTTGTCAATTAGTGTCAAACTTTCCAGAACTCCCTCCCCCCCTATATTTACTGACATCATTTATGGATGACCCCTTTGTTTTCGTAATTGAGTGACAAAACTTACAGTATTTTCTTCTTCATTTTGTTCTGTGCTCAAAAAAATGTATTCTTACACGTGATATCAATTTTTGGTTTGAAAAACTGATCATCATTGTCATAATTTCAAATATAACTTTGCATTCATCCTTATCGTTTCCTATAAGAGTTTTTTGCATTTTTACATTTTTCTATGTCAAATGCAATACTAATGCCTTTTTTAAAAAAAACTGGTTTTAAAAAAAACTGAGAAACATGCAAATAAAAAAAGCTCTCTGTTTCCTTAATATAAAAAAGGTCCCAGGCCAGAGGGCCTGTTTTGCATGGGGTTGCAGCCACAAAGGGACTGGGGCTGCAACCCTATCAGCCTTCGCCTTAAAACGGCACTGCACATACTAAAAGTAGCATAAAAAATGAAAAACTTTAAAAGAATTTTTTATATTTAACTTTATTTAAAAAAAAAATTCCCTTTTCAGCAAAAAATCTTGTTCAGTTCTTTGGCAGCAAATCATATGGGGCCGTTCATAAATAATGTCAATAATTTTTCTTCGTTTTTCGACCCCTATCTCCCCATCCTTAACTCTTTTTCAAAATTCCCTCTAAAAAATTATGTCAGTTTATGTCACCCCAACCCCCCCCCCCCCCAAAAAAAAAAAAAAAATGCGTGTTTACAATCAGTTTTTTTATGGTATACCATTTAATTTTTTTCATGGTTTTTTTTTAAATCTGCTTATAGATAGAGTAAATAAAAACTTGACATCATTTTGGTCTCAATACTTTCCTCTCGATTGTCAATTTTTAGGACCCTCCCCCCTCTCCCTCACTTTTTACTGACATCATTTATGGATGGCTCTTAAATAAAAACATTTCAAAATAATTTTTCTTACTTAAGCGCAATTAAAGCAGTTCCCAATAAGCTCAGAATAAAAATCGTTCCTTTGATTTTACGATAAATAATGCACGCTTTTGTGTTAGTATTTAATGAACGCTTTTTAGGTAGGCAGTCTTTCAGTTAAAAGTCTTTCTCAAGTTTTTAATATAACGTACCGTATTCAATCTTTTTAATTATCCTCAGTATTCGTTTTAAAATCTTTAATAAAGGAGTTCAACTTCTTTCCTTAAAAATAAACAGTATTTATTGAAACATTGAAATACTTTTTACAAAAGTGTAATTTTTTTTTTTCTTGTGTAAACTAATCTAAGTTTTCTTTACAAAGAAAAACTCTATTGGTGTTTTAGTAGTGTTTTAATGATCATGTTTAGTTCTATTAAAATATTTTTGTTAATAATTTGAAGATATTTAAAAAAAGCTTTACTACAAAAAATTTATTAAATGCAATTTTAACGAGTCGCGTTCGTTTATTTCTTAATAACAGTCTCATAAATTTTTGTTATATTTTGGTATTTTATATTTTATAACGGCTTGCTTTTTTAAAATGTAATAACAATAAAATATTTTAATAAGTTTAAAAAAATAAGGATCGAGTAAACCAATAAAATTTATTACTTTTTACCTTGAATTTATAGGTGAATGTTTGGCCAGCAGAAATAGGACATTGAGATATCCATCCTACGCCATCCATAAAAGGGGTTCCTTTTTGATGCAATCCGTGCCAATGCAGGGTGGTAACATCACTTAGTAGCATATTTTTAACGTGAATGATTAAATTTTGATGCTCATAAACAACAATTGGTGGGCCCGGTAGTGTACCATTAATTACAATTACCATTCGGTTTTCTCCATCTGCTGAAATCACATCATCTAGGGGTATCTACATAACAAAACTCAAGACATTAGACTTTGGTTTTGATAAATATGTCTTTATAATATATTTATAACTATAACTATAGACCTTTGTTGCGTTCGGGCCAGGAGATTCGTTATATAGAAATAAAGAACCACCAGAAGAATAAAGTAAGTCTTTCTTATATATCATTGTTAGTTTCTCTTTTATCTCTAACCAGAACTCGCATTCATTCTTTTTGGGACTACATTCGTTGTATTTATAATCAAGCGGTATTTCGATTGCAATAACAAATTCGTGGATAAGCAAAACTAAAACTGTTCCTTTAAGCAACATCTCCAATAAAGTTTTAGAGTCAAATTTAATAATAAAGTTTCGGAGACTGTTTGTAGAAAATAATATTGAGATGTGGGTGACAAAACCAAAATATGAAATCCTTAACAAAATAAAAAAAAGCAAAAATAACTATTTTAACACGTATTGTAAATTATCATTAATTGTGCTGTTTACGTTTTATAAAATAATGCTTTGCTATTTCATGCTATTTAAATCTGTAATGACAGGATGTCAAAACAAAAAATTTTGTTTGTTCTGCAACAGTTCGTACAGCAAAGAGAATCAAATTCTGTTAATACTGTTTTTATATATATTTTTATACTGTTTATAAATTTTTGAGTCATTACACACCTATGTTTACTAATCAAGAGTATTATTTAATAAACATTTTTTTTAAATATTATTGAAGATTTAATTCTGAACAACTTTAATTCTTAGATATACAAAAGCAAACAAATTTATTTTTAAATAAAATGAAATGACTTAAACAGTTTATGTTTTTTATCTTGCACCGTGCGGTTAGGAAATTTTACTTTGCACGGTAGGGTGCAAAGTAAAACTTTAAGAACATAAAGTATTCTATAAAAGAATTTCTTAAACAAATTTTTTAAAATGTTACATTTAACTGTTTACTTAAAATCGAGTTAGAAAAAATTGTACTTGTTTACAAGAAAAGTGAGGAGTATTCATTATTCACTTGCCATCTCATAAATCGAGTGTGATGGCCACAATCGATTCATAGAATGGCTTAGATGTGGACCATCTATAAGTATGGTATTCTTTGTTATATTGGTTATGGTAGGGTAATTTTAATACTTAGGTTATATAAGTAATAAAGCTACATGCAGATCATATGTGGCTACTACTTAAGTACTGTTTATACCATAGCCAGAAACGACCTACACTAACGCTATCCTATAAATCAAGTCTGGCTATCACTCAATGACTCAAAAGACTCGCATCAAATGTTCTCGTCGGGCAACGTTATTTTCAACGATTCCACTAAATAGATATATAAATAAATAGAAAGCATTGTGAAATAACTGATAAATTTGAAATAACAATAGCTATATCATCAGTTTATTTATCATATTATTTTCTAATAACACAAACAGCAAGTACAAGTTTGTGCATAGGTTTGTTATAATAATGTATACTCTAACAAGAACGGTAAAAAAAGTAATTTTTTTGATTCAATATGATGCCTATCTAATTAATATAATCTATATTCTATTTATAGTTTATATATTCAACTGAACAAGGAGTGAGATTCAACTAAAAGTTACTTTGACGACCACGAATATTTGTAAAAGATATTTTGAACGATAAAATGAATTACATTGCCATAACGATATAATTCTTTTTATCGTTTTATTATTTTTATCATTAAAATAACAAATGAAGTTAAAAATTTCAAAATAATTTTCGTTTTTGTTTCCTAAAATACTGTGGGTCAAATAAAATTGATATATGCGACATGGTATTAGGATATTAAAAAGAATTGATTAAATATTCGTATGTTACGGTATAAATACTCACTTGTTTTATGAGTGTACTCAACAGCGTAGCAGCGTACTTCCTTGTTTTATTTGTAAACAATTTTAAATACGTATTATAAATTTAGAAGTTTGTCAAGTGCCAATAAAAACATATGCAAACAAATAAAATGTCTCAACAAGACGTCCTTTGTAAAGTAAGTGTAGTAAGTGTACACATATCGAATGAGGGTGTTCATTTGGGAATTCAAAACATTATATAATAATGAAGTTCAACATTTTTAATACTTAATTTTAATTTAATATTTACATTAATTTTAAAACTAATTTTAATATTTTAACGATCTTATTTTACTTTAAACTTGTATACGTAATGCTCTATAAAATTCCAATGACATTTTTAAATGCATCCTCTTTGGAAACTTGAGACGTCTATAACGTTTTTCGATCTGAATCTATATTGCACATTAAAGACTTACGAAAAGCAATTATGCTCCGCTCTACATTATGTAAAAAATTGCTCAGTGATAAATCTGATATTTCGGCGTTAACGTACAAAAAACAAAGAAATAGGGTGGTAAATTTGAACTGTAAACTACAGAAATTTTACTTTAGGAAAATTAGCACTCTCTATTTCAGATTTATCTCTCTGGAAGTTAACTAAATCTTGCCTGTCAAATATATCAGGTAATTCTAACGTATCACTTTAGTTGAAAATGGTAACACCGTCTCTGACAACTTTTTATTGAATAATATTTTAAATAACAATTTCATAAACGTTGCAATGCCATTCTGGTAGTACAGACCTCATACAATCGTCTTCATTTCTATAGACCCAGTTAATGCACCTATCAAAAAGTATATTGATCATCCCAGTATAATCAACGTAAAGAAAAAATTTAGAATGTGTACACATAGTTTCCAGCTCCGTCAAATCAAATCTCTTGATATTACAAAATTTATAAGGTTTATGAGTAATAATAAAAATACAAGTGGTGATGTACCAACTTCAATGTTAAAATCTTATATTGTTAAATTTTGGGACAATCTTACAGATTCGAAAAATAACACTATTAATGATAACAATTTCACGTCATTCGATAAAATTTTGTGTGGTTTTCGAAGCGGTTATAGTAATTAGCTTGCACTTTTTTCGTTACTTAAAGTGATATGAATGTATTAATAATGGAGATATTGTTGGATTAATAATAATGGAGCTCTCAAAAGCGTACGACTTTATCCCGCATGATTTACTAAAATTAGATGCATAGAGTTTTACCAAAGAAAGTCTAAATCTCTCGCTATCTTATATTTGTGGTTGTAAACAAAGGATAAGAATAGGGTCTTTTGCCTCAAGGTGGGTAGATAAATTATCTGTAGTGCCTGAAAGGTCAACTTTTAAACCCGTTTTGTTTAATATATTTATTAAGGATTTATTTTTATTCATTAAAGATACGGAATTGTGTAATTTTTGTAAATGTGATTATCACATTGAGAAGATTATTTTTAGTTCGCAAAAAGAAGCAACCAATACCATCAATTAGCTTTAATTACACTCTATGGTTGTTAATCCAGATAAGATAAATTTATAAGATAATTACCAATAAGATAAGTTCTAATTTCTTTTTTTTTTTTTTTGCCTCCGATAAGGTAAAACTACTTGTTATAACAAATGATAAAGATCTAAAGTTTGGGGAGTACATTAAACAGTTAAGCAATAAAGCTAATGGTAAATGTTTTGCTCTTTCACGCATAAAAATTTTTTATCGGAGGGAGATAGGGCCAGGGGGCACTCAAACTCCTTTACCCCCAACCCCCTCACATACACACTTTTTTTCTAAACTTTTTTTTAGAAATTTTCAGATATATAGGACTTGTTTTAGAAATTGACAACTGCGATCTACCCATCCCCCACCCCCACCCCCACCCCCACCCCCACCCTCCTTTACTTCGAAACCCGTGTCGTCGGCCCTGATTTTGTCTAACTTTTCCTATTGTCCTCTAGTTTGGATTTTTTATTCAAAAAAAGGTCACAAACTCATTAATCGAGTTCATAAAAAAGCTCTAAGCAGAGTTTATAAAAGTTTTGATTTTTCTGAAGATGAATTTCTACAGAAAAATCAAAACTTTTCAATTTCTTATGAATAAAACTTTTAAATCCATTAATTGACTAAATCCAGAATTTATGTTGAATCTTTTCACTATAAAAAATTTTACGTAGAAACTTCATTTTAGAAAAAATCTGATTTTACCTCCTAAAGACTCCATATATAATAATATATGTTGTACGTTATATAAAGCCACCTCGCTGTGGAACACTCTAAATAACGAGACCATATCCGCAAAAAGTCTTAAGATGTTCAAAAAACATATCAAGAATTGGTATGGTAATAATTGCGTTTGGAAAACTTGTTGATTTTAAAAATTTGTTTTATTTTATACTGGCATATCTTTAGCAAGGATTACAATTTAAAGTGATATACAGTATTATTATAATTTTTTTTTTATTAATACAATTGTTAATTTTCATGACATTTGTTTTTTATTAAAACAATTGTAGTTTTTTTATGACATTTATGCGTGTGTGCGTGAATACTGTTTATGAATTTAAGTGTGATGTTAATATAGTATATATAGTGTAATGTCTGTAAAGTTAAGTGTGATGATTTAAAGTATTTTTAATGTTAAAACTATCTATTATCTGAAAATCTATTTGAAATAAAGTTTTGTTTTTTTTAAACAATATTGAAATTTTTAAAATTTTTATTTATAGGATTAGATCATTTTTACAAATAAACTTTTTGTTTGAACATATATACTTACAAAACTTGTGTTTTAATGCATAAAAAAAATGGCAAAGACAGGAAAAAGACAGGTTTGTCATATAACTATAGTTCTGCAGACACACTTGTATATATGTAAATGTAAAAAGCTGTAATAAAAAAGATATGTATTTAAAAAATTTTGTAGGAGTATTTAAAGTAGTGTTACATACATTAAAAGTTTAACATTTAAAAGAAATTCCCAAACCCATTAAAATGTGTTTTAAAACATGTTTAATTTTCTCTATAATTCTATTACTATGAAAAATTTATAAAACAATAAATTTTCAATACTAAGCAAGAATCACACTAAACATAATTTAATTTAAAAAATCTGAGAGAAATTTTAAAACAGGAAAACGTCTCAAGTTTTGTTTCTATATTTGTTCTATAATTACATTATATTACTAAGACAAGTTTCGTTTCTTTCAAAATGAAGTTACTAATATCAAGCTTATTAGTTTTTTGGTAGAGTTGAGGCGGTCATTAAACTTAGTTTAATGAAACCAAAAAATTTTAGATGTTATAAATTTTCATAACCAGGGGTGGATTTAGCATAGGGTGTAGGGGGCGAGCTGCCCCCTCCCGCTCATTAAGTCAATCTACTGGTGCTCCGAAAAATAAAAGTTTCTCATTACAAAATTCTAAGTTTATTTTAAGCGAAAATTAAAAATTAGGTAATAACCATTGAACCAATTAGCAAATATATTTTGAAAAATAATAACTGAATGAACCTTTTTGTCAAACAAACTTAAATCAATTTTGTATTACCTATTGAGCGCCACACTTTTGGAATAATGTTGTTATGCCGAATTTTAATTTTGAAATACCTATAACTTTTTGTTTCCTTTATATCAAATTAAAAAACCTTGTTCTTTTATTACATAAAATACTGAGTTATTTTTAGTAGTAAAAATTAAAAGTATATTTTGGTCTCCATTTTTATTGTTTACATACATGTACAAACAAACCTGCTTTACAAAATTGGAAGCATTTATAGCAAATAACAATACAGAGATGTTTTGTTTAAAATATTTATTTGTTTAACCATGATGTACAGTCAATGGATTTATAACATAGTTCGGTGTATCAAAACTACTGTGACTGTACACAGTGCTGGTTTAAGGCGGGGGCTTAGGAGGGCTATAGCCCCCCTAAGCTCCCGCCTTTAACCAGCGCTGTGTACTGATTTTAGGGAGCCCAAAAAACAGCACTATGTAAATAATTTTTGACGAGGTTTGACTATGTAAATAAATTTTGACGACTGGTTTGACGAGGTTCTAACTGATCCGTGAGTAGTTTTGAGTAAATTGATGTCAAAAAATGTTATGTTCTTATCATAAAAATTTATTAGTACCAATATTTTTCAACTATGATTACATAAGCATTTAGTATCACAATTTGTTACTAAAAAATGTTCCACTCTTAATTGAAAAATAGATACCCCAAAATGCAGTTAGAACCTTGTCATAGTAAAATAGCCATATTTTCACTATGTCAAGATTCTAACTGTGGTTATGACAGAAGTTTGAAACATTTTAGCTACTTGAAAGTTTTGTGATTGAAGTAGTAAACTACTTTTAAATTTTGTAACTGGAACAATAGTATAATAAAAGGTAATTACGATATTATCTAACAAGATTTTACCGTTGTATTATACTCTATAACCATTACATTATAGCCTAAAAGCTAAAAGCTTTTCATTGCATCCTGTCATTTTATAGGTGAACAACCACTGGTTAGTAATCTCGGTTCTGAAGAGGCACAAAAGAAAATAGTCTTAAATTGTGGAAGTTTAACATTCAAAACTCTTGAAGATGGGTTAGTGCTAGCATTTTTTCTGCTAGGTTTTTTCATTAAATTTGGCATTAGCAAAAGTCATAGGTTCATTTCAATCATAGATAAATAATATTAGCACAGCAATGTTAGAAAAAGGTACTAACTTGTAGTTAAATAGCTTTGCTGTTAAACAATAGCCCTTGTCGTCTTGTGGATTTATTTGAATATAAAATACTATTAATGATAAGGTTTATAAAGATAAGATAATAATGATAATGATTAACATATAAATAATGATAAGGATTTTTTCTGTTAACTTGTCAAACCAACGCGACAAGGTGTTCATAAAACTACAATGACTTTGCAAACGGTAAAAGCCTGCTTTCGTTAAAAGGAAAAAAAATAAATTATAAATCAACTGATTTCAAAATTATGAAGCAACTTAGATTTAATTTTACGTGTTAAAAATGTTTTCGGCAAAAACCCGCATGACATCCCCTCCGCACTTGAAGCCTACTCAAGCCGGCCCTACATTTAAAGATGTGCATGCATTTTTTTCTCCAACTATGGCGACTGAACTACAAATGAAAGACGTACATTCTTAATAGAGAAATAATTGACATAACGTTTTCCTAACTTGTCTATAATTTACTAATTAAATTTAATCTAAATTAATTTTAATCGAATGTCAGCTTGCTGAGAGCATTGACTTGATTTTAGTTATATGTATAGATCAAACTTCTATAACTTGTAACATACTTAAACTATATTAATTAAGATTATTATTTTGAATAAAATAGATAACTATTTTTAGTATAAGTTAAAAAAAAAAAAAATTATTTATCCTACATTTTCAAAAAGTTAAAAATATTAAGAAAAATCGAATAATCATAAATTTACGTATTTATAATGTAAAAAAAAGTTGAAACCTAATTGATTCATAAAAATAATTATCTTTCTACAATATTCAAATATAGTTTCAATATCCAAACTAATAAATAGTTTTAGATGTCTATTGAACAGGAGCCGAAATTAGAACCAAGTGCAGCTCCATGGTAAAATACATAGAACTTGTTTTATAAGGAAGATTTAGCAAAAGAAGAATTACATAACTTTTGTAACCAAACTTGTTGCAGATTTAAAAAAATAAAAACTAAGAGCTTTCAAAAAACTTGGAATTGGATCTAATCACCTCAAGTGTCCATAAAGTTTTTGACATTTGTTGGTTTCCAAAATTGTTCTTGGAGGTTTCACGCACGGATATCTTAATGCACCTGAGTCTAATCCGAGAAAAATGCTTGCAAACTTCAAGTGCACCACTCGCGTGCAACACTTCTAAGTTAAATAACTTTAAAACATAAATCATGAAATTTGCTTTATGAATTATTATTTTAATTATGAATTAATATTATGAATTATTTGAATTAAAAATTTGTTTGTTTCTTTGACTATTCAATACATTCATAGGAATTTAGAAGTCTATCATCGTACTATCCATCGTACTACTTCATCAATAGCTTAACCAATCATTTTATAGTGAAGGATTTTTGGTCAACAACGTGTTGAACAAGTCAATACAAAAAATATACGATCTTTGAACTTTTCCACTTTGTTTACCTCTATATGATACATCATAATAGACAGTAGTAGAACTATAGATTCAAGTACTTTATTACATTTACTTTTTATCATTTTTTTTTAGTTTAAACTTGATTCAATGACCAGTCCAAGTTTTGAAATGTTGGGTGATTTATTAGTCTGTTTCAAAGAAAGTAAAATAAAAATCAAATCAAAACTTACTTATTTAAACAGCAACTTCACAAATAAAGCAACAGCTAAAAGAATTTGATCTTGTTGAAAATTTTGTATAATTGAAAATCTTTGGTGTTGTGTCAATTTTTTAGCACTTAGAAATGATTACATTTTTAGAGTCTATTTTTTTTATTAGCAACTTTTATTATCTTTTTGTAATATATATATATATATATATATATATATATATATATATATATATATATATATATATATATATATATATATATATATTTGTTGAGAGTGGTAATAGCATAAAATAAGTAATTATTTTTAAAAATAACTCGATGTTTTTTATTCTTGACATGTTTCTTAAAATTTTATTCACATTTTCAAAAGATTATTTTACAATAATAAAAAACTCTGAAATATATATTAAAGAATAAAAGCCTTTACAGAGAAATATTAACGGACAAAATATTATACATAATAAACCAATATATTTATTACAAAATTACTCGGTAAATAACCAATTAAAATAACCAACTGTCAAAAAAAAAAATATATATATATAAATAAACTGACAGTAAAATTAAATAGATAAGTGTATAGTATAATGTAAAGCTTGTTTATTAAGTGAGGGACTTTCCCATTTAATGTGGAGGGCTTCTTTTATCTTTAATTTGTGTTTGTTTGGGGCATTATCCAAAATCTCAAAAGAATCACAGTTAGCCAAATTTTTGCAATTAAGAGAAAAATTTAAGTATTTAAATATATGAGATTGTTTATCACTTTTAAGGTGCTCATTTATTCTAGTTGCCAAGTGTCTGGAGGTTTCTCCAATATAACTGGGATTACAGCCAGCGCAAGAAAATTTATCGACAACATGAGATTTAAGCAGTTTAGGAAGTGACTCTTTTATGCAAAAACAATCTTGTATTTTATTAGTAGTGAAAATTAATTTTATTAGAATATCCTTGCAATACTTATGAACAATTTTTGAAATTTTCCTTTTAGTGTAATTAGAGTACATTCCAATGTATGGAAGCTTAAAGTATCTCATATTTAAGCTATTAACAATGTTAGACACAGATGGGTTCATTTTCTTATTAATATAGGATTTAGTTTCATAGTCAATAATTTTGTGTGGAAATTTATTATTTTGTAAAACTAATGATAGATTCTTAATATCTTTATCAAAACCAAACCAAGAATTATTAATTTTAAATGTACGATCAATCAAACACCAAACAAGTCCAAATTTGTAGCTAGAGGGAATAAAACTAAAAAAATTTTGTAAAAGACCTTTATACTTTTTTTTGTAATAAACTGAAGTCGTAAACGAATTGGATTTTTAAATAAGTACATCTAAAAAAGCAATCTGGTTATCTTGCTCTTTTTCCATAGTAAATTTCAGATTTTTATGTTGTTTATTGAGGTGTTTGAAAAATTCTTGAGCTTCATATTCAGAATTAAAAATAGCAATTATGTCATCCACATACCGTTTATAAAAAAATGGTGCTGTAAAAGAGCAGTTATTGACCCATGTTTGTTCATGATATCCGAAAAAAATAAAAGGAAAATTTCAAAAATTGTTCATAAGTATTGCAAGGATATTCTAATAAAATTAATTTTCACTACTAATCAAATACAAGATTATTTTTGCTTAAAAGAGTCACTTCCTAAACTGCTTAAATCTCATGTTGTCGATAAATTTTCTTGCGCTGGCTGTAATCCCAGTTATATTGGAGAAACCTCCAGACACTTGGCAACTAGAATAAATGAGCACCTTAAAAGTGATAAACAATCTCATATATTTAAATACTTAAATTTATCTCTTAATTGCAAAAATTTGGCTAACTGTGATTCTTTTGAGATTTTGGATAATGCCCCAAGCAAACACAAATTGAAGATAAAAGAAGCCCTCCACATTAAATGGGAAAGTCCCTCACTTAATAAACAAGCTTTACATTATACTATACACTTATCTATTTAATTTTACTGTCAGTTTATTTATATATATATATTTTTTTGACAGTTGGTTATTTTAATTGGTTATTTACCGAGTTATTTTGTAATAAATATATTGGTTTATTATGTATAATATTTTGTCCGTTAATATTTCTCTGTAAAGGCTTTTATTTTTTAATATATATTTCAGAGTTTTTTATTATTGTAAAATAATCTTTTGAAAATGTAAATAAAATTTTACGAAACATGTCAAGAATAAAAAATATCGTGTTATTTTAAAAAAAAAATATATATATATATATGTATATATATATATATATATATATATATATATATATATATATATATATATATATATATATATATATATATATATATATATATATATATGTATGTATATATATACACACACACACACACACACATATAATATATATATATATATATATATATATATATATATATATATATATATATATATATATATATATATATATATATATATATATATATATATATATATATATATATATATATATATATAAATGCACATATTGTAATGTGCGTATATATATACACATTACAAAAAATGATTTATAAATTGCAAAAACAGTTTTTCTTGGTTGAATAATTGAAGGATATTTTCATAAGTTTGTTAAGAAAAATCCACGGTTAGTAAAAGGTGCTTCAGATAAGGGGGAGCTTCTAAAATGTGCTAGTTTAAACCTGCTGCAATTAATTTCTTTTTATACAAAACAAAGCAATTCCTATTTTAATTATTTTTTCTAAATCATTTAATGTTTCGTTGTTAACTTCTTTTGTTTATTGATTTATTATTAATTTATGTCGTTAATAATTTAATATTATTTTGTTTATAAAATACGACTATATCATACTGGATAGCTAACTTATTTTAATGGGAACAATAAAAGCGAGGTCAGACTCCAGTTTAATGTGGAAAAACATGTATATCTTCAAGTAGATTTTTCTTTCTTCCAAAAACTGCTCATTATTTAGAGTTTTAGTCAAGTTAGCTACCTGCTGACTACTAAGTTAGCAAAATGCTGACTATTAATTCAACGACCTGCTTACTATAAACAAAGAGATTTTGTGAAGTTATGATTGGGTTGTTATACGAAATTTATATTTTACATTGCAGCCACCTTTGACGTTAATTTCTTCTTTATATAAATTTAATGAAATATAACAAATACCATTAAATATTAATAACAAACTTAATATTTTACTATTATTATTATATTCCATTAAATACTAATAACAAATGTAATAACAAATGCTGTTGATATGACGTTGGTGCAATTAGGTTTGCCAGATGTCCGGCTATTACATTGGAGAATATAATCGAAGCATTAAAGATAAAGATTTTTAATGTGTTCTCCTCCGTAAAAGCCGGATATCTAGCAACACTAGGTGGAACAAAAAGCAAACTTTTTTTTGTTAGACCTATGACCTCGCTAAGTGCTAATCATTTTTTAATAATAAGTTTAAAATTTTTAAAGCTTCAACATAGTGTGCAACTTCCAACATTGCGTGTTATGCAAGTTACACTAAGACACACTTTAAATTTGGCGTTATGTTCATTTTGCAAATCTCATTTTTAAAATATTGAAAAACTATCAGACTAATTTTATAATATGAAATTTGAGTAATAAGTTTTAAATCATATAAACTAATTTTTAATACTCCTTGGGATATTAAACAATCACAGGTCACAGAATTACATGTAAAGACATAGTATCCAACTCACTAAATTAAAAAGGTTATGAGAGGGCAACATTAGAACTTAGAATTCACTCTTTTTAAAAAGGTTAATCATATTCATTTTAATTTTATTCGTGATTTACTGCTGCACGCATCGGACATATAGAATGTTAATAAAGAAAGATTTTATATTTTATAAAAATTAGTATTTACAATATATTTTATAAATCATCTAATCCCGGCATTGGAAAAATTCATGCAAACTGGCACACCTCTTGACGCAACGAATCTACTCCGTCCATAATCGTCTGGTTGGTTTTAAATATTGATCTATATTCCTCTAATGTTTCTAAAGAAATTTATAAAATTTCATTATTTAAACAAGATCAAGCATTGATTGTTTACTCTACATAAGTGTCTTTAAGTAGATCATGTTATTTTTTAAAAGTTTTAAAACTCTTAAAGGTTTATTAATAACAAACTTTATCAAATTAAATAACTAGTCTATTCTGCCTTATTTTAGACATAATTGGACCGCAAAAAAAAAAGTGCGTTTTGCATTTTAAAATAAAAACTCATACGCAAACAAACGCATTTGATCAAACTGAATGCGTTTACTTTTGTAAACGTAAACGAAATTTACACAAACTTGAGATCTATTGCAGATGATGGAGATAATGATAGCATGTTGGAGTATTTTTAGTTAATATAACAATTAACTGATATTAAATAAAAGACAAACACTTTATTTAAAAAAATATGTAATAATAGCTTTTTTTTAAAAAATTTTTAATTTATAAATAAGATTTTGACATTTTTATTTTGTCCAATAACTTACGCATTATGAACCCATTATGAATAAAAAAAAACAAACACTTAGATCTCTTAGGGTTTACATGTATAAACCCTGGAAGATCCAAGTGCTTCTTTATTTCAGTGTTGAAACTGGTTTCGAGACAGAAATGTTTACTATGACTATAATATACTACTTGTATTTATAAATAATAAAAAATGTAAAGTAGAACAGGTGAAGGGAATGTTCACATATTATGCCATACAAAAAAAAATTTTAAGATCCCCTTGGTCACAAAGTAATTGTGAAAATAAAATACGCAAACAATAAGTGCAACAAGGCCATTGACATCTTCAGCCATAAGGTCTTCAAATAATACTTCCGACTCCAATAATTCTATCCCTCCATACCAGAAAGACCCAATATCAAAGTTTCTGGCTAATAGTCTTTTGGCAAATTTATCCAAGGACTCGTGTAATTTGATAAACAAAATGCACGATTTTGACTGAAGAAACTGAAACTCTGTTAAAAAAGCTGTGAACTGAATTGAACGAGTATTTAAATGACTTTTTCTTAGATTTAAAATACTAATAACTACATTATTTATTTTAGGAATATACATCATATCTTCATTTCATTACATTTGATAATCAAATAAAAAAATCACAAAATGATGTCATGTTTTTATGCATATTGTGTGATCAAAAGTTCACAGCTCATATTTGTTGAACATCTGATAATAGGAAACATTTAGAAAGAAATCATTACCACATTTTTGGAAAGTGGTTTGAGTCATATGACACTATAAAATTCTTCATTAAATCACATTAATTGATAGATGCATTTAATAATTAAGAATTATCAAACATAATAAAAATTGGATGATGCCCCATGGTCACTTTATTTAGTCATCTTCCGTAATGTTGGATTTTATTGCGATCAGTGCAATATTAATGAAAAAGAAAAATGATGGGACGCCACAATGAAGAAAATATCAAATTAGGAGTTAAAAGAATAACCGTTACTTTCAATAAATCCAAAATAGATAGTATTTAACTTTATGGCTTTAATTACTGTAATTACAATGAAATTGCTAATTAATTCTTTTCTATTGCATTTAAAATATATTGCATGTGATGAAGGAAGTTCATTTGTCAGACTGTTATTTGAAAAGTCTCAAGAAAAAAAAGTTGAAGAGAAGAAAGGTGATAGTGACTCCGGAAATAAAGATGATGCATCGCTAAACAAAGAAGTTGCTCTTTATATTGAAGAGTCAGATAAGAAGCAGCAAAACATTGATGAAGATGATGATTTAAATATTGATCTTTAAAAGGAAATTGAAATTAAACATCTGATAAATTCTCAGCAATTAGCTGAATCGAGGAAGCTTATGTTTACAAATGTTGTTCGATTAGCTAAATCAGCTGAAGAAGTAAACATCACTAGTATCCAATCAATTTATAAAGAATGTTTAATATCACATAAAAACTAAAGCCAAATTCAAACAAGCTGTGATGGAATTTGTTAATCAGCTGTTTCCTAATGCTACAGATCTTTCAAAGTGCCTATAAAAGAAATGTATTCGATTTGGTAAAGAAATGCATTCAATTCAGAAAAGTGCTTATAAAAGATATGTATTGGATTCAAAAAAGTGCTTCTAAAACTCTTATTTGTCTAGCTTTTTTCCTCGATCAGTTCTTTGGAATTTGCTTCCTTCATCTTGCTTTCTTAATTCATATAATTTGCAATCTTTTAAGTCGCCTGTCAATCAATATCTTGCTCGACAAACTTCATCTTTACTCTTCCAGTAACTTCCAAATCTTATAGTGGTTGCTTGATGCCTTGTTGGAAGCAAAAATGTATACAAAATAAAAAAAATTAAAGATAAATGTATTTGACTCAGAAAAGCGCTTATAAAAGAAACATATTTAATCCAGAAAATCGATGTCTAATTGGGTAAGATCAGATTAAATTACGCCTACAAACTCTTCTTCACGCTAATCAGTTTAACTTAATTGTGCAAAAGAATCTTTCATTGATCACTGAAGTTTTTTTTGTACTGACTACTATTGCTTTAAAATGGAGCCAAATGAAATTACAAGAAAATGGAAAAGAACTAACTAACGTGTTAATTTCTTCATTTAAATCATAGTTCCAGTATGAACTTAACTCAGGTATTAACCGAATGGCAGCACTATTGAATAAAAAATTCAACAAATTTTTATATTAAAAAAGCTAATCGAAGTCGTGGATAAGATGAATTATAGTTAATAATTTAATAGTTAATAATAAGTTTTCTTATAAATAATTCTTTCGTATATTTTGATTTTCAGAAATGCTCTCTCACTCTAAATCATTGCTAATTAAAAATCATACTACTTGAACTATTAAAAGCAACCATAAAAAATGAATGAACTTTTGCCTTTCTATAAATTATGCAGAGAATAACACAAATAACTATGTTATAAATTATGTTATAAATAAACTCATATATATATATATATATATATATATATATATATATATATATATATATATATATATATATATATATATATATATATATACATATACATATATATATATATATACATATATATATATGTACATATATATATACATATATATATATGTACATATATATATATATATATATATATATATATATATTCATATATATATATATATATATATGTATATATATATATATATATATATATATATATATATATATATATATATATATATATATATATATATATATGATAAATATATATAAATATGTAAATATAATAAATATAAATATATACATAAATATATATATATATATATAAATATATATATTTATATTTATATAATCATAAACTTGTATAAAAATATGTGAATGTCTAAACAAATATATAAATAAACAGTTATAAAAAAAAATTGTTCCGAAATACTTGT
>NC_088930.1:19625000-19675000 GCF_038396675.1 Hydra vulgaris
TAAATTTAATTGTCGTGCAATTATAAAACTTAATATAAGTTAAAATATCTTGCCAAACTTTTTTTAAATTTTCACAAATTGTTTAAAGGATGGTGAGAGTTAAAGTAATCAAAAATTTTGATGTACTCTTAATCAGCCTTAAAATTTAGGTTAAAAAGTAACATCTTCAGAGTTCATAGAATTACATGGAAGGTGTAAGCTAGTTCTGCAAAACAGCTGTAAAAATTTTCTTTTTACAAAAACTTACATGGTAGCTCTTTATAATTAACAAGTTAGAATTAAGATGCAATAATGAGCATAGAACAACCTCTGCTCCAGACTAATATTTACATTTGCATACTTTAAGTACTTTACAAGTAGTCTGGTACAACTGCATATAAATTTGTATTGAGTATGTCTCTTAGAACAGTGACATTTGACGAGAAACACATTTAGAAATCTTTTCACATTTACAATTTAGCTTATGCATATTTGTTTTGATATAGTAAATTTATTACCTGATGGACTAACTCTTAACGTACTACATTTGAATGGAGAACCTAAGGTAGAAAAAAGAAAAATTGCACACATGCAAATTTACACCAAATACTTCAACAGTTTATACATACAAAACACATTTTGTAATAACAAAAACACATAGCATGACAATGGAGTTTTTTAACTCCGAATTATGTAAAAGATGAGTTTTTGCTTTAAAATGTTAAAATTTTCTTACATCCAAACACCCTTGTATATGTATCGACTATTTTTTAGAATCAGATTACAAAACCAAAATCACAGAAAAAAATTGAATGTATTGATCATCATCATAAACCTGATTTAAAAATAAATGCTGTGCTATCAATTTTTGTATTTTCTGCAAATATGCAAAAGACAAAAAAGGAACTAGATAGATAGAACACCAATTAATCTACTACCAAGATTTAAAATATTTGGCAAAAAAACAACAACAAAAAAGCAAAGTTTAACGTTTATCCTGCTATAAATAAACACAGCAAAGAAAATAACTTATCACATTTTCAACTAGAAAGCACTACTAGTGATAATGACCGAACCAATTAATCTCAAATACTATGGTATTCAAAACACGGGGTATCCAAAAATCATCACCTGACTTGTTTTGCTAATAACTTCTTGTTGGATTTACTTATACATAAAGTCTTAACAATAAATAAAAAATTGAAATTAAAAACAATATCAAAAATAATGGTTTATGTAAGAATAATTTTGAAAAATTGTCTTTGCAATGACATCGCAAATGGTGGACGCTATTTTCAAACGGTTAAAAATAACTGTTTGAAAGGAAAAAAGTAAAAGAAAGCATTTATAAATTAAACGAAAAATAAAATCAACAAAAAAGTAGAATAAATAAATGTTTTAAAAGAAGAAAAGAAAAAGAAATATCTGAAAGAAATTAAGTAAAAAAGTAATGAAAATAGAAGTGGAAAAAAAAAACGTTAATGAATGAAATATATAAAAAGAATGGCAAAGAAAGAAAAAAAAACTATTTAAACTTCGGAACCTCGATCGGCAAATCAAGATTTTTATTATTTTTTCATATATTTCTTTAGTTTTCTTTCATATATTTCTTAGGATTATTTATTTATTTTTCTTAAATTTTTCAGCGTATATAGTTTTACTTATTATTTTTTGTTAGTCATTTATTTATTTATTTTTTTAGTTATTATTTATTTTTAGTTATATATAAATTTTTATACAGTTATATAATTTGTTTTTATTTTCATTTTAGCCATTTATTATATATGTTTTATTCTACCGTGTATTATTATTATCTTTTTTAATCCTTAGTTTTTTCTTTGGTTTTTTTTTTTTGCCAAAGGTAATTTTTTGTTTTGTTTGTAATGTTTGTTGTAACTTTTGTTTTGTGTTGATTTTGTCAGTGTTTTTCTGTTTATATTGTATTTATTTACTTGGTTATAATATTTGCAAATATTTTGATTATTATATTAAAACAACTATGATAATATAAAAATATATATTAATATATTTTTTTTTGTCGTTTTTATGTCATCGTTAGTTGTTACGCTTTGTCAGATTATTACTATTTGTAACTGTAACTTTGTATGTAAAAACGATTGATGTATGGAAAGTTATACAGATTTATTTAAATTATTATAATTACTTTATTATTATTATTATTATTGTTATTATTGTTATTACTATTATTGTTATTATTGTTATTATTACTAAGATTACTTGTATATAAATAAACTATTTTTTGAAGGTATTTACTTGAGATTAGTATTTCAATACTATTTGTAAATAGCCGTGAAAATTTATTTTCAGAACATATATGATTGATTGATTGATTGAGGAGGCTGAATAAGTGCGAATTTCATAACTGCGAATCTGCATAAGTACGAAGCAGTTGCAAAGACTGGCATAAGTGCGAACTGGCACAAGCGCGAACTGGCACAAGCGCGAACTGGCATAAGTGCGCCGAAAAAATTTGCAAACATTGGCATAAGTGCGAACTGGCGTAAGTGCGAACTGGCATATGTGCGAATCAATTGCAAAAACTGGCATAAGTGCGAACTGGCACAAGCGCGAACTGGCATAAGTGCGAACTGACATAAGTGCGCCGAAAGAATTTGCAAACATTGGCATAAGTGCGAATTGGCATAATTGCGAATTGGCATAAGTGCGAACTTGCCAATTCACCACTTATGCCAATTTGCACTTATGCCAATGTTTGCAAATTCTTTCAGCGCACTTATGCTAATTTGCGTTTGTGCCAGTTCGCACTTATGCCAGTTTTTGCAATTGCTTCGCACATATGCCAGTTCGCACTTATGCCAGTTCGCACTTATGCCAATATTTGCAAATTCTTTCGGCGCACTTATGCCAGTTCGCGCTTGTGCCAGTTCGCACTTATGCCAGTCTTTGCAACTGCTTCGCACTTATGCAGATTCGCAGTTATGAAATTCGCACTTATTCAGTCGCCCCCTTAATTGCCTTCATTTTTATTTTATTTTAAGTTGCTCGGACTAAAATACAATTTATCTTCATGCGGCAATAACATTAATTTCTGCAAGTTCTGATATACTCTTGTCTTATAATAAAATGTTATAGTTATATAACAAGGTTTGAAAACTACCCTTTTGTCCTGATAGGTTTACACTTACACCAAATACATTCAATAGCCTTCCGTAAATATCTTTAATTTCTTATTGATTATATTTTGCTGGGAAAAAAAATCACTACTGTTTATCATTGTAAAATACAAAGATTTTGACCACATCTTCAGAAGTTTAATACGAAGTTCAGCAAAGAATTAACCCACAACGATTTGTTTTGACTACCAAGAATTTGTGCATGCGTACATCAACGGACAAACTAAAAACAGTTCCAACCCGTCTATAGACAGAAAAGTAAATATTATTTCAGAATTCTGATGAAATATACCAAGAAAAATACAACAAAAGACTTCAGTAAATTGCGAAGAACGATTCAACACAATAAACGAATCAGTTGCTATTATTCAAGGGTTTACAAATGTAATTTTTTAAATATGAATTATTAAAGTTTATTAAAATGTTTTTGTTTAAAGTTCTGAATGCAAATGTTTTTATAAATATGTTTTGAAAAGTTTTGGCTATAAAAAAAGCCGTTTCTTTAGTTTTTCTGCTAATACAATCCTCTTTTACCAAAACAAATTTATTTTGGCTGTAGGCCACACAATTTATCATCTTTGAACTAATCATTTTCAATTCCAAACTTGATTTAGACTTGCAAGTTGCAAATCTACTTATACTTGACTAGAATCGATGAACGTTTTTCGCCCGATGGCTTCAAACGGATTACGTAATATTCAATAGGCTTCACCAAAAACGGCAAAGTTCTGGGTAATATTGATGATTCGTTGCGTTTTGTCAGTTAACTTCTGTTTGTAACTTTAACTATGTATTTATAAACAATTATTGTATATAAGTTAATTTTGATTTATTTTGATTATTATAATTTATCTTATTATATAATAACTACTATTACTCTCGCTATTAACTATTAAATTAATCTCGCTATTATGTATGTGTTGTATTTATTACTTTCATTTGTATCTATTGTAATTATTATTATTTGGTGGTACATTACTCTTATTAAGTAAATATCTTTAATTATGTATAATAAACATAGTATTATTATTTTCATTTTTATCTATTATTACATTATTGTCATTATCACATATCAGGTAAATACATCAGGTGTTTACTTAAGATTAGTTTATTACTATTTATAAATGACATTGAATTGTAACAGCTTTTGTATTCAGAAGCATATATTAATTAATTGAGAATAATAATTTTTCTTGTAAACTCCCTCTCTCTGTAGGCTGTGTATTGTAATTTTACAATATCTGAAAGGAAGTATGAGACTAGGAATATAAAACGAAAATAAGCCCTCCAAGCCCTAATAAAACGAAAAAGCCCTTGATAAAGAGGCCAGAGAAAAAAGAGATGTAGCGTGCTCATCTGAAATGGAAATATTTCTCCATTGTACAACAGTTCAGACGCAGAAAGGTAAAGTTCCAGAACCAGAAAGTCAAGGTGAATGTAAAATCAGAAAAGTTCAAAATCAAGAAACAGTTGATCTTGAATCGGCTACAGCTGAAACAGACGTTGACACTGAACATCTACAAGAACAAGCAGTGGTAGACCTGTCAATATAAAACCGATCTTAGTTTATGGGAAAAAATTTCATCAAACATGCAATCTCATTTTATCAACTCCAGTGGTATAAATTCCATCAAAAAGGCAAAGGACTCTTGCAATGAATACAATCGAACAATGGTATAAGTCAAAACCGGTATTGTACTCTCTCATTATTCACTCAACATCATAAACTAACTGACGAGAACTCTGAACATACCTTGCTTTGAAACTCACCAGCAAATGGACATGTTAATTGTTTCAAGTGTAAGTTTTTATTATTGGATATGAAAATAACTCTCCTTTTACATAAGGGTTTAATCATTTAAAAAATGGACAACGTGATGTCGAGCTACGTGAAAATAGTGAAAGTCATATATCGACTAGTTTAGCATTTGCACAGCGACGTGGTATGATTGGTTGTGTGATAAGAAACAGGAGAAAGCAATCTTAAATGAATCTAAAATCTGGTTATCTAATCGTTGGCGGTCCGTGGATATGGCAAAGTTTTTAGCTGAGCGTGGTTTGCCACTTCTTGGATATCAAGAGAAATTCGGTTCTGCACACAATGGTAATTTTATGGGCATCCTTGAGCTACAAGCTCTTTTATGATCCAACTTTAGCTGCACATATTGATAAACATGGCAATACTGGTCACGGCAAAACATCACACTTATCTTCTTTTGTCGATGATTAACTCATTAATTTGATGGATCAAATAATACTTTTGTTTATTGTTGATGGAATACAAAAAGCAAAGTATTATAGTGTGTCAATTAATTTAACACCTGACTTATTGCACGTTGATCAGTTATCTGCGACAGCTCGTTATGTAAATAAAGGTGAACTAGTTGAGAGCTTTTAAACATTCATTAAGTTTAAAAGTCATACTGAAATTGGATTATCAAATGCATTGAAAAGTAATGTTGATATTGGCAACTGTATTGTCAGATGTATGATAATGCATCAAGTATGTCTGGATGTTACATTGGTGTTTAGACTCATTTTTTATCTGTTTGTAAATATGCTATATACACACCCTGTTTTTCTCATTTATTAAATTTAGATGGCAAAAATGCTGTTGATTGTTGTTGTGCAATAATTTTTTTTGATATTGTGCTACGGATCGACACACTCTTTAGTGCCTCCACGCACCGATGGACTATCCGGACAAAAGCACTAGCCAAAGACATAACACCAGTGCCTAAAAAACAGACACAAGTTGGTCAGCACATGCTGACGCAACAAGTACTTTGCGGAAAGGTTACACAAATATTCAATTTGCTCTACATACCAATGTAACTGATAAACGTAAAAAAGGCCAAACTCGAAAAAGGCACTTGGACTAGCAAAACGTCTTGGTAAATTGGAAACTGGAAATTTGACTGTCTTTTGAGGTTCGATACAGCAAAGATTAAACAAAACAAGTCTATCTATAGAAGGGTGCTACTTTAGATTTGAATAAATCTGTTGATTTGTTGCATTCCTGGTCTGAGCATGTTCAATCGTTGAGATGTGCGACAGATTTGGATAAATTTGAGAAATATGGAAAAGAGTTGTCTAAATGTAAAGTATATGAAAAAGAAGTCAAATGAGTAAGAAAAAGAAACCAACAGTTCGATGAAGGTACTTTTGAAAAAGTTTTGCAAATTTGAAATTTTCTAAATAATGAATTTCGAGTTAATGTGCTCATTGCTATTATTGATCAATTAAAAACAGACTTTGACTTACAGATGTGCCGCATATCTAGATGTGGCCAACAGATTTGGGTTCATAAACAGTTTGCAAACATTGATTCGTATGAAAGGGATATATAACAACATTATATTGTGATACTTTAGCAGTATCTTACTTCAATGCTATTGAAGTCAGCTTGGAAGCGGAAAATGTTTTAATTTTGGTCATTCACTCAAATAAATTTTAATAATACAAAAACAAGCGAGGACTTGTTGATGTACCGCATTTTGCTCAATAATGGCTTGGTAAAAACTTTTCCGAATGTTTCCTTTAGAGTTTAACTCAGCCTGATGTTGGCATATTGTACAGGAGAATCTTAATTGCTACATGTCCATCACTCTTTTTATTTATTTATTGGAATCATCCAACTAAATACGATATTAGGCATCATAAAGAGGTTTTGAGTTCATAACTTTGCCTTAAAACAAATTACTTCGCCTCATAATAAAACATCTAAACTAAAATAACCTTCTATTGGTCAAAATCAAAAGATGTTGAATTGCGATGTTATTTACTTGTTTGTGTTATGTCCAGCTTTTGCATTTTTGGATTAGGACTAGAACTAGACCACAAATTTTGACCAAAATGGTCAAAAAACAAAAAAACAACTATGAAAGACCAAAACAATGATCAAAAAACAAAAAAAAACTATTTAAACAAGGATTTTGTATAAGTCCATCAGAAATAACAAGTTTCAAACAGTTTGTTATGTGCAGCAATGTTGAAGAAGTGAATTAAAAGAATAAGATATGGTTTAAAAACAGCTAATATAGTATCTAAAAGAAATATCTAAATTTTGTGGTACAAAGTTCCTGACACGAATGCAATGAAAAAGGTACTCTAATTGTGATTTTGTGTTAGCCTTTATGGTTAAAATCTTACGAAATTGCAAAATCAAGATAATATGACATATGACTGTATGTATGCATATGACTGATGACTGATATAATTTAATATTGCAACTCTAAGTTTCATGTCTTATCACAATCATCAGGCAAGTAGTAAAAGTTTAATTTTGCTACCTAAAGCAAAATTAAACTTTTGCTACTTGCCTGATGATTGTGATAACACATGAAACTCAGAGTTGCAATATTAAATTATATTATAAACATTAGCATTTAGTTAATTCCTGGTACTGCGGGTAACAGTAACATATATACTATATAACTCTAGTTTATCTATTGAGCACTCTTTCAAGTATACAATATTATACATGATAATATAAAGATATTTTCTTTATTCATATATATACACTTGCGTATATATATATATATATATATATATATATATATATATATATATATATATATATATATATATATATATATATATATATATATATATATATATATATATATATATATATATATATAAGTTTCAAGACTCAATAATTTGATGTATATTTACTGGTCTGATGCTGATAACGAATAAAAAATCAATTGCAATTGAGCAGAAAATGTAGGTTTGGAGATTCAAAACAGTTTTGATAACATTGTAGGCAACCAATCAATTATCAAGCGTTCAAAGCACGCCAAAGCACTTGCCAAGCTGCTACCAGCAGTCAATGACGATGTAGTTCATGTAGACTCTAATGTTTTGCTCCATACAATAATTATACTAAATTACAGGGTAGAACATAAAACTGATTGCTTTAAATATAAATTAAACCAAATTCCTTTTTACAAATAGCTTAATGAGAAAACCCAACAATTTAGAGCTTGATAGAAAACTCATGTTAGAAACCACAATTTTAACAATTAAAGTCATCACGTTAAACTGTATAAGACAGTACACACAATCAAAGACATCGCGGTATAAAAAGTTGAAATAACAATTAATAGTTGTTAATTTACAAAACTGAAATTATATATTACAAGTCTGGTATTATATAAACGCAATTAAATAAACTACAATAAATAAAACAGCCTATATTTTAACCGATATTTATTCATATTTTTAACCGAGGAGCTTTGCTGAATTGAGTTTTTTTGATATCTTCCTGTCACCTATGCAAACATCATGGAACAATATTGTATATATATGTATATATTGCAAAAAAGTATGATAGTAATATCTCCATTGTTTTTGATGCTGACAAATTATTCGTTGAAGATTACAAACATCAAAGGAGAGAGAAAAGGTTTGACGACATTGCATTCTAAACAAAATAATGCGAATAGTCTGAATTTCCTTCAAACAGCAATATTAAAACTCCTTTGATCAAAGCATTGAGATGAAGCTATGAGAAAAAAGTAATATTGTAGTGGAATGAAAAGGAGATGCTGACAGAACTAATGCCACGAAAGAAACTGGACTTGTACAAAACGGAAAACATGTTACTATTATTGCTGATGATACAAACATTTTTGTGATGTTGGTTCATATGTGAAATTAAACCATGTGCGATCTTTTTTAGCGCCGCAAAGCTAAGAAGAGTTTTAATAAAAATATGGAAGCAATCATAAGTATAAAAAACGTCACGTCAAATCTATCAAATTTCATGAAAAATGTTTAGTTTATCCATGCATGGCTTGGATGTGATACTACTTCTGACCTTTTTCGTCAAGGGAAGATAGTTGTACTGAAGTTTATTGAGTCAAATAGTAAGTTTACTCAAAGCATATGTACAGTACTTCCAGATCTTGTTGCAACACAAGATCATTTAGCTAGTGTTGGAATACAAGCGGTTTTGAATAAGTGCAGTGCACAAAACAATGATTATGGTTTTTGTTAATAATATTGTTATTACTAATATTATACCTTCATATTGGTTTGGAATATAATGCTTGAACGTCTGCGAACTAGGGATGGCTCTTTTACTTACTTCTTTTTTACTTACACGAGCACGTTAATATTTATCAAAAAGTAAATTATATAAGTAATTTTAAACGTTTTATGTAAATTTTCATTTCCGTAAAAGTAATGTATTTTTTTTGAAACGCCTATTACTTTGTAATGTAAGTTTTTTTACTTTCAAAAGTAAGTTATGTTATAGAAAATTACATTAAAAAGTAATTTACTTTTACATGTAAAAGTAAATCAAATGAAAAAGCTGTTTACTTTTAGATTTAAACGTTAACTACTTTTGAAAATTACATTACATAATATAAAAGTTCCTCAAACCGTAATTTACATTTACCTATAAAAGTAACTAATTAAAAAAAAGATTATATTGAAAATTAACTTGCATATGATAGTAATTTACATAAAATAACATGCTACCAAATGTAAATTAAATTTAGAAATAAAATAATATTTTTTTGAGTTGGATTTTTTTATTTTAAAAGTAATAACATATCTTTATTAAAAATAAATTATGTAAATTAAAATTTAAATTACATAAGCTTACATTTTATATAATTTGTAAAGTAAATTAAAAGTAATTTATATAAAGTAAGTAAATAAATTTACTTATATTTTACAATAACTTTGACAGGGATTTTGTACAAAAGTAATGCAAAAAAGTAAAACTTCACTATCATTTAGTTTGCCGCAACATTTGATTAGCGCAGTTATACGTTATAATAACCATTCTCTGAATCAAACCGTCTCAAAAATATTCACTCTCAAGCCAACCATTCGAGAGGTCTGTAATTTAGACAAAACCAAAGCAAGGCAGTTAGCAGAAGGCGCGTATACCCATGGAAAACACTGAAAGAGCCGATTATTTGAAAGGAAAACAATTGGCATAATAGTTAGTTCTTTTTTACAAGTTTTTTGCTTAAATATAATTATTATTTAAAAACTAAGGAGAAAAAGTTTAAACCTGTCCTGAATTATGAGGGGTATAATACAATGCCCTGAAGATTAAGAAGCCCCGAACTTTTTAAGAGGACGCTTTATTTTGTATAGATTTTTTGCCACTTTGATACGAAAGATAACCACCTGTTCAAGAGTATCCTTTGACTCTAAAAGTCTTGGTTTTAACAACTACAGTACTTACATATGGGCATGAAAAATTTAGAACTTTTTAACTAAATATCTTTATCTGCGTGTAGTATCGGTGGCTTTGCTACTGCAAGGCCAGTATAAGCAAAACTTACGGTCCCACAAGTAATTGAACCTAGAGCCGCAAGGTTTAGGAGCCCTAAGATAAATTTAAAGAGTTTTTTGCTTTTTTTTTAAAAAACGTTTTTGTTCTGGAGAAACAGAAATTGAGCACCTTGGCCACGTAAGTCTACTAACCAAAAATACTTTGCTACGTCATAGTGTAATATACGTATAACCCGAGCTGTAGCTAAGCAATGATTTATACGTAAATTAAAAAAATAAAACTTAAGGTGGTTGGAAAAAAAAATATCCTTAAACATTTACCATCCCTTTCCCAAATATGAGGGCAACAAATTAGTAACTTGTATTTTTTATTTTCTTACACTAATTTAAGTTGATATGTTTTAAAATTCAAAATTCAAAGGTTATGATTACATAAATTTTACACCCAAACCAAATAAGGTGGTTGTTTCAACATTTTCCTAAGCATTCTAATGTGATATATACTTAAGTTTGGCGCTAAAGTATGTTTTATTTACCAAAAGTATATTTATAAACTAAAATCATTGGTTTTTCATAATTATATTAATAATAAATATTATCAATTTAGTTATGAAAAACCAATAGCCGGGTAATTAAAAAAAGCAATTACTTTTACTCAGTAAATGCTCAGCTTTACGTGAAGAAAAACTTAAGCAAATTTGCTGAAATTTTTTTTCACGCAAAGCTGACCAATTACTGAGTAAAACAATCGGTTTATTTTAATCACCCAGTCAATTGCATTTCAAAATTTACAGAGTTGTTACGACATAATATGTCTGGCAGATCTGTCGACATATTTTCAGACATATTTTCTGCTGACATAAAATATGTCAGACATATTTTCCATTGACATATTTTGACATAATTTTATGTCTGAATTATTTTCTGCTGACATAAAATATGTCAGACATATTTTCTATCGACATATTTTGACATAATTTTATGTCTGAATTATTTTCTGCTGACATAAAATATGTCAGACATATTTTCTGTCGACATATTTTGACATAATTTTATGTCTGAATTATTTTCTGCTGACATTAAATATGTCAGACATATTTTCTGTCGACATATTTTGACATAATTTTATGTCTGAATTATTTTCTGCTGACATAAAATATGTCAGACATATTTTTTGTCGACATATTTTGACATAATTTTATGTCTGAATTATTTTCTGCTGACATAAAACATGTCAGACATATTTTCTATCGACATATTTTGACATATTTTTATGTCTGAATTATTTTCTGCTGACATAAAATATGTAAGATATATTTTCTATGGACATATTTTGACATAATTTTATATCTGAATTATTTGCTGTTTGATATTCTTGAAGAAAAAATCAATCTAACAAATTTATTGCGCATTTCAACTTAATTTACAGAGTTAAGTAAAAATAGTTTAACAAATTTGTTGCTTTTTTGCAATCAATTATAATTGAAGGTCAATAAAAAAAAAATTTTTTTTTTGGTGCCGAGCAAACAATTTATTTTTTGGGTTGCATTTCACATTTTGATTTCAAATATGCAACTCATTTTTTACCATCACGTCAAGTTGTAAAGATATTTGGGTTCAGATTTTTAATATTTGGGGTAAAGTCCCTAATATTGTCAAAAAAAAGTTGTTCAAAAGTATGTCAACTTGGGTCTCAAAAAAAGCGTATTTTAGAAGATAGTATAGAGATTTTAGAAAATATAAAAATTTTTTCTTAAAATTTTTTGGCAAATAAATTATTTGAAAAAATGCTAAAGACTCTTAAAAAAATGTCAACAAAATGTTTTTCAGCAATAATACAAAAAATACTTATTTTTCTACAAACGAATAACATCTTTAAAATCTCTATGAAAATACGCTTCTTTTGAGACTCAGGTTGACATACTTTTGAACAACTTTTTTTTCGACAATATTAGGGACTTTACCCCAAATACCCCTAATTTTAATAGTATTTGATAGTATTTGATAGTATTAATTAGTATGGATTAGTATTGGCGATTTCCCTTATTAGAATGTAAAAACCATCTCAAGCTGAGTTTTTATTACTGAAAATGGTTTTTATTAATATGACTAAACTTAAAATTATTCTCTTGATTAAAATAATATTAAAAAAAAAACATTTTTAGTTATTTTTAACTAATAGTTGATTCATTCAATAAATTATTCTCTATTTTTGACTTTAAATCGAAAGGAAAACGAAAAAAAAAAAATTATTCCAATATATATTTCACTCAAAACATTTTATGCAAGTTTATGGCAGTTAATTATGCCGTTATAATGCAATTGTCAATTATTTTTTTGTTAAATAAATCATAACTATTATAACTAAAAGTATATTATTCGTAATTAGTTATAAATTATTACCGGTTAGTCTTCTTAATATGAATTTAATGAGCTGAATATAACTTTTGTGAAATATTTCAAATTCTTCAGCTTAAATGAATTTAATTTGGCACGAATTTTTTGAAATTCTGTGAACCGTTTTTTTGAAATCTTTTGAATTCAATTTTTCATAATGAAATCTATTTCAGGATCAACTAATAATTAAAAATAACTGTAAAATTTTTTTTTTTTATTATTATTTTAATCAAAGAAATATTTTAAGTTTAGTCATACTAATAAAAACCACTTTCAGTAATAAAAACTCAGCTTGAGATGGTTTTTACATTCTAATAAGGGAAAGCGCCAATACTAATCAATACTATCAAATACTATCAAATGATGCCTCAATACTAGTCAATATTAGTCAATACTATCAATGTCAATATTAGTCATAATCAATAAATAAGTCATAATCAATAAATAAGTCAATAAATGCCAATATTAGTCAATACTATCAAATGATACATCGCTAAAAAGGGCAGAAAAAGACCTTTATGAAACAACGGATGTTTGCTTATAGGGTTTAAAGTAAAAGTTTAATGAAGCATAATTGATTGCAAAGACATAAAATTATGTCAAAATATGTCGACAGAAAATATGTCTGACATATTTTATGTCAGCAGAAAATAATTCAGACATAAAATTATGTCAAAATATGTAGACAGAAAATATGTCTGACATATTTTATGTCAGCATAAAATAATTCAGACATAAAATTATGTCAAATTATGTCGACAGAAAATATGTCTGACATATTTTATGTCAGCAGAAAATAATTCAGACATAAAATTATGTCAAAATATGTCGATAGAAAATATGTCTGACATATTTTATGTCAGCAGAAAATAATTCAGACATAAAATTATGTCAAAATATGTCGATAGAAAATATGTGGGACATATTTTATGTCGGCAGAAAATATGTCTCAGACATATTTGACAGATAACAACCGTGAAAATTTACTCAAGTATACATCATTATATTATTGGTTACCATAAAGTCTTTAAATGAGTTAAACATGGTTTTTAACAACACATTAAAAGACCTCATTTCTACGTAACTATTAGCAATACTATTAGTTAAAGATGCTGTTGATTAAGTAATTCTAATCGGTTTAGTGATAAAAGAATACGCCGCCTTTTCATTTATGAAACCTTTTTGCATTGCTTTTGACGTGGTATAATACCACGCAATACTTGTATTTAAATTAATTTAAAATTAATTCTTGTATTTTGTTTAATTTATATTTTCATGGATAATATTTTTTAAACCATTTTATTTATGTGAAAAAAATAAAATTGTTTAAAATTTCTGTTATTTATACAATACTACTTCTGTTTTTGTATGTTCTTTTAAAAAAAGATTTCTCTTTGTTTAAAATAACATGCTAAAACAGGAGAACTTGGTATTTCAGCTACATATAAGTAAATTTTTAGATATATTCCCAAAAAAATGCAAAACTATAATTGTCTACTAAAATAACCTATTAAACTCAAACTTGAGAAAAACACATGATCATCAATTTTTAATGACAAGTTTTTAATGACTTCATTATGTACGGAATTTAAATTTGAAAGTGTGCTTTTTTGTAACCATCCTACTAAATTCACTATATTAATTAAATTAAAATAAGCGGTTGTTGCGGTTATGAAAAGTTATAAATTTTTTTAAGTTAGTTACTTTTACTTTTTCAACTTTTTTTTTTTTCTTAAAACTAATCTTAATGTTATTTACATTAGTTATTTAAAAGTCTTTTTTAAAAGACTGCCTAGTTTATTGTTCTTTCTTTGGAAATGGCTCTGTATTTTGCAACTTTATTCTAAGATTTGTATTTTGGCTTCTGTTATTCAGCGTGGTTGTTGTTGAAAACCAATCTAACCAAAATGAAAATTATTTCTGGAAATGGCGATCGAGAATTGTAAGATAATAGAATATTAAAGGCATAATTGTTGTCTGTAATAATTGAAGTTAGTTCATTCCAGACAACTGTTTTATGAATAGCTATTAATAAATAAACAAAGAAAAAGAAAATAATTTTTATTTCTGTTAGAGTGGTTTTTCCAACCCCATGCTGTTATATATGCATTTGAGTTAGCCCATTTGTACATTTATTATTTCATTTGGCAAGTTTTGAAGTATAGCGGGCAAATTTTAAATATAGAGGACCTTTTTTTTTGTGTGAGTGTCTCTAATTGGCAAAAAACATTTACAACCCCCCCCCCCATCTTTTTCAAAATATTAGAGAAAAAATAATAAAGGTACGTTCCCCCTTGCCCAGGAGACAAACTTAACATGTTCATCGGGACTACACAAATGCATGTTCATCGGGACTACACAAATGCTGTCAAGATAAAGCAAAATCAAAGTAAAATTTAATAACTAATAACCAATAAACATCTTGTGAAGTCAAACTAGCGTTTGAAAAAAATTACAAATTTATTCAAAAGCACTATTTTGATTGAACAAGATTTTATTTTTCTAATTATTCTTCTGCGGATTGGACACCAACGCAACAAAAAGATGGTTATTAGGGTATATATAGTAGAAGATTGATTAGCTTTCCTTACCATCCTTTTTCAAATAGATTGTATATTATAAAACGCATAAAAAGATTATATCTGATAAACACTCCTTTAATCATATAAAATATATCAGATAGTTTGAAGACTTAAAGATTTTTGAAAACTCTTTTAACAGTCGATGTCCTTGCGGATACAAAAAATTTTATATTGCGTCATAATGAACAGTGACTTGGTTCACACATGCATGAATTACCCATAGCCTAGAAATCATGCTTTTTTCCTCATCACACTCCCCCCCCCCTCGTTCCTCCGGCAAAGTTTCATTATAGCCACTAACCTATTTCTGCTCCACAATAAAAAAGAAATAAAAAATCAATGATATTGAGCGGCAGGGAGCTCGTCTCTACACTACCGGTATACCCGCATGTTGACTTTATTTGCCCTTAATTATAATAGAACAACCCTTAATGACGTGAAAAAAAAATCTATAAACATAACTACAGCTAAAATTACTTTTCAAAGTTTACTTTACACGACTTACCTCTAAAAGTAATTTCCATTTACAAGTAAAAGTAAAAATGCAAATAACTTTTACTTGTAAAAGTAAATCACTTTTTCAAGTAACAGTTACTCATTTAAAAACTTAACTTAAGTAGTTAAGATTTACACGTTATGTAATTTATGTAAAAAAAGATGAATTACTTTTAAATGTAAGTAAATTATATATTTTTATATGAGTTATGTAAAGTAATTTACGCGTAAAAGTAATTCGCGTTTTTACATCAAAACAAGTAAAAGTACCATCCCTACTGCGGGATGGTACTTTTACTTGTACCATCCCGCAGTAGGGATGGTACAAGTAAAAGTACCATCCCTACTGCCTATCATCCCTACATCCCTATCTGGAGAGGATCTCGAAAACCATATATCAAATCATAGCAAAATTAACATCTGCTAATGTTGCATCTCTTTATCATACTTGGCACTTTCTTACTACGAATTCTATTCTTTACCTCGATAAATCTCAAATTCGTCCTTGTATGGAATTCTGTTGTCATATCTGGAGAGGATCTTCGAATAATGCTCTTTCTCTTTTAGACAAGGTGCAAAAACTCATTGTAATCATCGTTAGACTTGCAGCCAACCTTCAACCATTGTCACATCATTGTAAAGTTGCTTTTCTTTCGTTTTTCTATAAATGCTATGGACGCTGCTCTAAAGTGGTAGTGTCTTTTGTGTCGTCTACTAAAATTGTCGTGTTACTCTTCAATCAATTATGTCTCATCCTTTTACTGTGACACCTAAGTGCTCCAAAAATTCATATTCATTTTGTTTTTTGCACAAACATCAGTTCTTTAGAATTCGCTTCCCTCTTCCTGATTCTTATAATTTGCAATCTTTTCAGTCGTCTGTTAATCGTTATCTTGCTTTATGAACTTCATCTTTTCTCTTTCAGTAACTTCCAACTCTAATAATAATAGTTAACTATAATAATAACAATAATAATAATAATAATAATAATAATAATAATAATAATAATAATAATAATAATAGTAAATAATAATAGTTAATAATAATATCTAATTTTAAGCCTTATATCAATTTCAGATAAAAAATCTATAAAAATTTTATTTCAAAAAGTAATGATATAAAGAAAAGCTTCCAGTTTCAGAACAGCTGTTAGGTCGGAAATGTTTATTCAATTAGGAAGCTTTATCTCTCAAAGAGCTGTAATTTATGAAGAGCCAGAGATTAATTTAATTAATGCCTAATTTTGGCATATTACTTGTTTTAGTTTGAAGATTTGAAGAGAAAAAAAGCTTTGCAAGAATTGGTAATAAAAAAATTCTACCTAAGCTTTACGCAAAAAAAAAATTAACTAACCTTTTTTAACAAATTTGTAAACATTTGTTAAAGACAAAAATACTTTAAATTATAAACTAAATTTATTTTTAATATTTATAAAATATTAATTACCATATTATATTCAAATATATGGTATTAAAAAGGAGTATTAACACATTAAAAATGATCCGCCAAATTTAAAAATTTTGAAAGTTTGATGCACCCGAAACAAATCATTTGTTACAAAATAAATGCAAAAAGTTTTTATTGTAGATAAAAACTAAAACAAACTTAAGAAAAAAAAATGATTTTTTTCTATGTATGTTTCAGTTTTTAGCTATAAGGAAAAGTGAATTTAGCAGATATTTTACAACCGGATAAACAATATCGGAATTATTACATCACATAAGCATGAAGTTCCAAATAGGATCAAAAAATATTGTCGAAAGTTTTTGCATGGAGTCAGATTTTTGTATATAAACTTTTGAAGCTTTTTTTACAAGCAATGTTCAGTAATATTTTTTAAACTATTAAAGTACTTTAGTAAGATTTCTTTTTCTTTAATAAACTTCCGTTATTTAGAAATAATGAGTTGCGAACACTGAGTTTGAGTAACCTTAACTTTAGGGTCACTAATTTATAAACTGTGTATGGAAAAAGGCAATTAAATATTTTGAATAATATTGTCCCTATGACAATACAAAAACTTTAAAGCTTATTTCATTATTTATTTTAAAATTATTTTCGAACTAAACTTTAAACTTAAATTACCACGTTTTTTTTTTTCTTTTACATATTTCAAGTCCAATTTGAAAAGTTGAAACATTGAATAAAATATTTATCAAAACATTAGAATATAATTATTAGTCATCAATAATTTTCAATAAATAAAAATGACATTAAAAATGCCTTGTTCACCTTCCATAAAAACCTCCTTCACTTTTCGTAAAATCCTCGTTCACCTTTCTTAAATACCTCATTCACCTTTTGTAACATTATTTGTTTGTAATCTTACGTTTTAGACAATTTTAAGACATCTTTAAACAACTTTTAGATAAAGTTAATGAAGATCGTTGGTTTCATCAAAAAGATTATATGATCATCAGGAAAAAATAATAAAAATATTTAATTTACTATGCTCATTAAAAACTGTGCCCTCATCTTTACCGTGATTCAACTTTTCTTTTTTGCTGACGATATTTTCTCCAAATCATAATCGAAGTAACAAAATTTACAAATAAAAGTACCAACAATGCAACAGCAATAGCTAAGTATGTTTTAGCATTAGTGCAATCTAAAAAAAAACAAACAAAATAAAGATAAATGCTAAATGTGAACAAAAGTTAAACGACATAAATGACAATTTCTTTAACAATATTATTTGAATCATCCCTTGTGTAAAAATAATCTCTGGATAAGTCGTGATAAAAATTGTTGCAAACTGATAAACCTTTTGGAGGTTTTGGCGCTTCATTAACAGCCTCTAATATAATCATAGCCATGCCATCTAAAGCGTGCACTTCAATATGACAATGCAAAAACCATTTCCCAGGGTTGTCTGATTTAAAACTTAAAACTGCAAAACCACCTGGTAAAGCTATAAAATATAGCTCATTGTTTTTCAAGAACTTTTTATTTTTTTTTTATTTTTTTATTCTTATTGTAATATTATTGTTAAGACCACTAAAAATATAATGCAAAATATTTATACAATACTTGTATTATAATTTATTTCTACTTTATATATTTATACGTATATATATATATATATATATATATATATATATATATATATATATATATATATATATATATATATATATATATATAAATATATATATGCATATATATATATTTATATATATGTTTATGTATACATATATATATATATATAAATATATAAATATATATATATTTATATATATATATATATATATAAATATATATATATATATTTATTTATATATATATATATGTATATATATATTCATATATATATTTATATATATATATTTATATATATATTTATATGTGTATATATATTTATTTATTTATATATATGTATTTATATTCATATATATATATATATTCATATATATATATATATATATATATATATATATATATATATATATATATATGTATTATATATGTATATATATATATATGTGTGTGTATATATATATATATATATATATATATATATATATATATATATATATATATATATATATATATATATATATATATATATGTATATATATATATATATATATATATATATATATATATATATATGTGTATATATATGTGTATATATATATATATGTGTATATATATATATATATATATATATATATATATATGTATTATATATGTATATATATATATGTATATATATATATATATATATATATATATATATATATATATATATATATATATATATATATATATATATACCATTGAGTATTATTAAAATTGTTTGCTATACACATAAAATATTTACCCGTTGGTATTATTATAGTATCTTTTTGAGGAGGATCAATCAAATTTAAACCAGGAATATTTCCATTATCCCACTGCTTGTTTTTCCATTTTGGTTTATGACAAAATTTTCGGCCCAATCCACAATCAATATCTTTATTCGCTGTTGCGTTTATTAGATTAGCTGTAGTAATGTTTTGAGGTGCATAATCCAATTTTAAAACATAAAAACTATGACCATGCAGATGAATTGGATGCCCCAAACCTGCCCCACTTCCAATGTTTGTAAATATCATTTGTATTGTTTTATCACGTGGAATTTTCAGCTCATAATGGCAATAACACACTTTATCAAGCCCACCATCGTGCATATTACAATCATAACCATCAATTTCATCTCCTTGAGTATATGAGTTTACTCCTGGAAACTCAAACTTTCTTCTATTTATAGTACTAGGGGTTACTTTGCTACCTGGAAATGCAAAGTTCAAAAAATATTCTTCGCTGTCAGCCGTAAATATAGGAGACGGATCTTCATCATCAGCATTGCGAAGGTCAGACATCAGTACGCAATCAAGACTGAGATGTTCAGGAAAGTATTTGAAAGGGCAGTTTACAACTTTACAAGAACTTCCTTTTAAACAAACTTGCTTACTGGTTGAAGGTTCATTGTTAGATGCTCCCTCATAGTGTAGAATAGCTTCTATTGAGTAATTTTGGAGCCGTCCTGTTTTAAAACAATGTTATATTAGTATGTGTTTATTTAACTATTACAAAGACTTTAATAAAATAAACTTTTATATAACTTTCCACTTATGACTGATATTATGTAAAACTGAACGATGATGGTAAAAAGTCTGAACCCCTGACAAGTGATGCAAGCCACTTTTTATTAGGCTTTTTTAAAGCATTTGCGAATAAATCGCAGCACTTAGAATAAATTTACACTTCAATCAGTCCCCTGATTAATTCTAATCGGATCTCACAACACGAGTACTCTTATTATCTTTCTGTCCTTATAAGGCTGGTGCTTATTTGGTGTGAGGAAATCGTGTGACTTTAAATATAAAAGGCTAAGAGTATTTAGTAGTAGTAGTAGTAGTAGTAGTAGTAGTAGTAGTAGTAGTAGTAGTAGTAGTAGTAGTAGTAGTAGTAGTAGTAGTAGTAGTCTTGATATGCTACCTTTCAATGCACCCTGGCGTTATGTTTTGAACCCTAATGTTACATTTTGCCCCTCATGTTACCTTTTTTTTTTAATTGTGCCTCATGTTACAGAAACACCGTAACATGAGGAACAATGCTCCTTAATGTTACAGAACTTGCGCAGCATGAGGGATCATTGTACCTTCATGTTACTTTTGTTAGTGTAGCATTGAGGGCATTTAAAAAATGCTTTGTGATTTACTAATTAGGCAAACTCAGTTGCAGTTTGATAACTATATGTTTCTTTCTTGAACTTAAGTTGTTTTTATCATAATTGTACCAATAAACTTTTTTTTTTATTATTCATTTTTTGTTTTGCCGTTTATTAAGAATTACAAAGAAGATATTACAGTAATTGTAAATCCTGGCCAGAGCAAGAAGAAGACAAACTTGACTTATTACCGACCGCCGTTACATAAAAATTTACATTACTAATAAGCAATATGTAAAACAGTGTAAGCACATACAAAACTTCAGCAAAAAAATAAATATTTGCTCATAATTTTCCGGCGGAATAATTAAAGATATAAAATAAGACAAAACTGAGATAATCATAAAAGTTATAATTCACTAAAAGTTGTGTTAGCTTAATTAAAAATAATGCAATATAAATATGTATTTATGCTGATTGCAAAACATGAAACAAAAAAAGAATACAATTAGTAACAAAAGGTAAAGAAAATTTAATAATTTTAAATAATTTGAAATGATTTGAAATGATTTGAAGTCTTGTATATCGAAGCCCATGTTTGGTAAATGCCATTTTGAATCGGTCTTAAAAATCTCTGAAGTGCAGTTTAACACAAAGTTTTTATTAAAAATATAATTAAAATTATTCCAAACAAAAGGTCTCTGATATTGAATTTGGTACGAGCTTAATTTAAGATGGTTTATACCCAGTGAGCATGAATCGTCCGGGGGACGTCTTACGGACATTTTAAGTTCTTATCACAAACTTTATCGCCATAACTCTTTGTCAAACTATTTTTTTCTAAAGACAATCAACAACTCTTAACCAACAACACACTGGTAAATGACCCACCAACTGTCTACAGATTGAACACTACTTTCCTGCTTAACTTTTTTGAGATTTTCTCAATTTTCTAAACTTTATCAATTTGTCACCAACTTTTTGCACATATAATTCCAACACAGCAACCCTATCATCATCAATTTGTTCACCTTTATCGCTCATTAGATCATATTTTTTGAAAAGTCTCTAGACATAATCGAGACTCACCATATTCTCATTAATAAAGTTGTCATTCCTGTAATAAGATTTTCCATTCTTCATCAATGCATCTTAGTCTTTAATGGCGTTCACAACGGATTTCATAGTCATGAGGGGGGAGGGGGCATTTAATCCAAAACCAAGTCTTTTTTAACAATACACTTTGTTGTAAAATAACACAGTGCGGATGACCTAAGGTATTCCTAAATTTTCAAGTGGAGATAAACGTTGCGTAGATCCACGATTGTTAGTTTGTTTACCATTCTTCTCCATTTGAATATTAAATTAATTTTATTAATTTCATTAAAAATTCCGCATCAGCTAGCCCTAAACTTCGCCATTTCTAATGAAGAAATAAAAATTCTTTTAATAACTAAATGGAACTCATTTCGAGACTCATATCAACTCCAAATGGTAAAATATCTATAAAAGTAATTTCAAAAGCCTTTGAAGGGTTTAATCATTTATTTGTTTATAAGACAAAATCTTTTTATTTAAAATTGTCTTCGAACATCCCGCCTTCATAGCTGCCAACACCGTTGTCGCCACCAGACCATTACCTTTCAAACGAGTAAAAGATAATCCGCTAATTCCACTGTTGTTTAAAACCGAGGTCGCGCAGGTTCTTCGCTTTTGCACTCGTTTCCCTGCACCTTTAGGTACCTCAAATCCACGTGTCCATTGTTACCATATTTGAAAAACTGTTCGGAGATTACGACTTGCAATGTGGTTGCACCACATTGCTAAGTATTTTTTATGCACTTTTTTTGCGTATAAACAATTCTTCGCAATGTGGTGCGACCCTTTGCAGTAACATACTAAATAAATTTTTGTCTTTTTTGACTTTTGTGATAATTTAGCAAAATACGCCAATCATTTCAAATCAGCTAAAAGTACATTAGCTTTTTCTTATAATTCATAAATCATATAATTTTAGTTTTGTAAAAGATCATTGCACTATTAACATCCACAAAGAAAGCTGCCAGCACTTGTCTGACTTTATTTGCATCAACATCTTATACGTTCAAAACCGAATAAACAGCTTTTTGAGGAAGAATCGAAAAAAGTAATTCCAGCTTTTTGTTCTGCATTTCAGCTATCATTTTTGTTCTTTGCATCATTCATCAGCATCTGAAGTTCCATCATATGTTTCATGCATTTCAATTAATTTTATACTTGATACAATGCCGGTTAGCTTGCAATTTTCTTGCATAAACACAACTAAAATTAAGAAGTATTTTTTTTCTTACCCCAACGAGAACCTGTTTTTTACAAATTCTACTACAGTTTATTTAATATTAATTTATAAACATCAAAAAATAACTATTGAAACAAATATTAAAACTCGCGTAAACATGTGTAATTAATTCTAGCCGAAAAAAAAAATTTTATTAACTTTTTTATGAGAACCTTTTACAATATTGTCATGAAAGATCCTATTTATAGATTTCTTTTCGCTACCTCAATTTTTTCTTAATAAGTTATAGAGTTAAAGTAATAGTTTTAGCTTGCTATAATTAAGGTCATTTAAACTTTTAAATAAGCTGTTTAAATTTCATTTTTAACCATGTTATTCGCATAAAATAGCGGGAAAAAAAATCATAAAAACTATGATACGATAATAATAAATATATTTTTTGACATGATCTTGTTTCCAATGTTTAATATAAGTTACAAAAACGAATGTTGGAAAATATTTTAATAAAAGCTATTTTGATAAAATTTGTTGAAAAACTTGGAATATTTGGTTTAGAGCCTCTTAAAATAGAAATTTTATTTTTCGATTTTCTATTGCCCTAAAAAACTGCGTATTTCACAGACTTGTCTTTAAGTACATTGAGTAGTCAAATTTCTTCTGCGCGAAAAACTAAACTTTTTCGAATAAATTTTTTTTGCGTATACATCGAAGTTAACTATTACTATTTTATTTACAAACTAAAAAATATCGACATTTATATAAAAGTGTACTGAATTTATTAAAAGGTTTCCTAATTTTTTCAGATTTTATGTGTAAGAGTTACAGCTTATGCAAATCTTCCGAAATTTTGCATATTCTTTCTGACTAAAAACAACGCTCTAAAAAAGTGAACAGCCAAAACAGCAACTATTTTGATAAAATTAAGATATATATCTTCGAGTCGTTTTAAGACTTGACTAAAATGTGGTACTTGTTGCTTATTGTTGCAGTAAATTTCTTTATTATTGACAGTTTTAAGAAATAAGAGCTTAAGGTATCACAAAACACAGGTTAAGTAAAATGCAAAAGACTTAGACAAAACAAGTTTTTTATATAATATCAACAAGAAGTTTTGTCTGATGTTAGGCAGTTGATAGCCGAAATTTCAGACACATGTTGGCTAACAGGAATGATAGTGGCTAATGGAATTTTACTCTTAAGCAAATAATTTCTTAAAGTTCCAAAAATTTTTGGAAAATATTATCTCAGGTTTTAAAACTCAGTCATTTTCCACCTGCGGAAACATAAACCCAACTTTACGTGAAATAATGTTTTAAAAAGCGACCAATGTCTATAATCTGAAAACATGGTGTGGCAGTACAAAGTTTTTGTAAAATTTTGTTTTAAAGCATAAAGCATTTTTGAAAAACTTCTTGTAAAAATGCCACATCCCTAATTTGGCAGATTTAAGGATGTGAGATTACAAAGTTTTACACAAAAGGTCGTTTAAGAATTCAACGAAATATAAGAGATTTGTGACATTGTTTTCTACCGCAAATTTGTCTTTATAACTACATAGGATTTGCATTAATCCTTCTGATTGTTTTTTGATCAAACTGTAAAATTGAGGGACATTTTTTATAATTTCTCAACTTTCTTTCCAATCCACGACCTTTATTAAACGGTATGATAATACAACTGGCAGTTTTCTTTTGAGCTTTATACTCACTTGTTAGCGAATTATTATGAACCTTAGAATTTTTATGCCTCACGTCTAAAATAAATTTTTTCACATCTAATTGGAACCCATTTTCTTTGTTTATAGTCTACTTTATAATCTAAAACTACCGTTATATGGATAAGAAGAAGAGGGGAGGGGGAGAGAGAGGAGAGGATTATAAGATTATCATCAAAGTAATAATCAAAATCAAATAGGTGGTTCATGAAATATTCAAAAAAACACATGGATCATTCAGACAGTCTTCATCAAACCATTTCTGGTCGATGCTAATAAATTGAATTTTCCACCTAACGTCATTTTTTTCAAGTTACCCGAAGGAGTTTGATTACGATTCGGTTTTTTTTCATTGAAGTTTATTTATTATCATCAAAGTATACAATTTTTGTTATATTTATTAATATGTAAAATTCTTTTTTTTTTGGTAAAAAATAATAAATTTTGAAAAGAACATAATAAAATCCGATTAAATTATACTTTTAAATTTTACCTAAACTATGACCCTAATCCTACCTAAATTTTTGTACTAAAGCGTCATTATCGGGACGCGATAACTATTTTATTGTTAAACTAATGTTAAGAATAAACTTTTAAATGTAAAGGAACAACAATAAAACAAATTTTTTTCTTACTACTCACGTATTACAAAAATAATTTTTCGTGTAGTCATATTGAATCAACGAAAAAATCGACATATTTCTGTTGTCAAATTCATAAATTTATCATGAACATTTCTGAAACTGACTAAAATATTTTTTTACGGGACTAGTAGTGAAAGTTAGTTGTGAAAAATTTTACACTTGTGGTAAATTAGGAGGGAGTTAGAAGTGTTTTAAGTTGAAACTGTTGCTTTTTAATCGGGTACAATGGGGAGTCGGGAAACAGTAAATGATCCCTAGTGCTACTTGTCCAAAATGGCTTCAACAAATGCGAGATAAATAACTTAGTTTTTACCATGATAAAAGAGCTCCAATGAATTAAAATAACTTAACTACCCTTAAAACACGATAAATCTAAAACAAACAAACCAATACTGCTTGTATTAAGTCACGTTGACTCGATTGTTTAGCAATTTTGATAAAGGTAACATGAGGGTAAAAAATATGTAGTAGTAATAGTAGTATTAGTAGTAGTAGTAGTAGTAGTAGTAGTAGTTTTAGTAGTAGTAGTAGTAGTAGTAGTAGTAGTAGTAGTAGTAGTAGTAGTAGTAGTAGTAGTAGTAGTCATCAACCAAAACTCAATCATGCGTGACTCTTCAAGCAAACTTGCATCCTTTTTACTCCAGCAGGCTCACAAAAATTTCACTCAGTTTTTTCTTCTCATATTGTTGCTTTGGATTTGTATGACAGAAATAGTGTTGAAAAATGATTTTCGGAATACTGTAGAATATATTAAAAAGGCTATTACAGATAAAAAAAGAAAAAACAAAAAATAATAAAAGAAAAGAATGCTACCCAAGCCCTAACCCTTAGTCAATGTAGCGGCACTCCTTTGCAGCAGCAGGTTATAAGATAGTTGGCGTGTGTACCGAAACCCCCATTAGCAGGCTATTTCAATATGACACCAGACATGTTATCTAAACTTGCTTTTTTAGTTGTTACTATTATTATTATTATTATTATTATTATTATTACTATTATTATTATTATTATTATTAATATTATTATTATTATTATTATTATTATTGTTATTATTTGACACTAATCATTAAATTCATTTGCGAAACTACTCCTTTTTTGTTTGATTTTGTCACTATTCCCATTTTACTGTTTGTTACGCTATTCATTTTTTGTTTTTGTTTTGTTTTCGGCGCTGTTCATTAAACTTCTTTGCAGCATTGTTCCTTTTTTTATTTTCGACGCTATTAATTAAATTCATTTGCGACATTATTTCTTGTTTGTAACAAAAATACATTTTTAAAAATTATCTTCTCGATGATGGTGTGAAAGGAGAGACTCGGAGGAAAAAAATGATTGTGTTCTTTCCCCTTTTACTGGACCTTTTTTTATTTCTTCTATATATCTATATATATAATCTATATCTATCTATATATCATCCTTTTCTCTCTATTAAAGCTGAAACCCATGGTACAGCAGAAAACAAACCACCGTCAACAGTATTGGATGCATTGAATGGTTTCATTCCAATAAAATTACCATACACCATTTTTAAATAAACTTCCTCTGAAGTTTTATGATGCCAATCACCAACTGTCGTTATAACATCTGTTATTTTTTCAGTGTTGACCTTTCACGTTCCTTAATTATAAATGCACCATATGCTCCGTTTGTGCGTTGAGATCCTACATGACTATGGTACCAAAATGTTCCTTTCGGCTCAGCCTAACACAGAAAAAAATATTTATATAATAAAAACAATGACAAATGTTACATAAAATTACCTTTTTGCTAAATATCTGATTGTCAAGTCTTGGCATTGGATATAATATTAATTAACAGTTATCTAATACTTATTAAGAATAGTATATATCATAAATGAACAATTAAGTTTAAAACACATATGCTATTATTTTATTGTAAAATAAATAAACCATGTGTTTTATTTTATTTAATTTTTTTAAAAGGTGGTGAATGCACTAAAAAATCCCAGGGAGCTACAGAGATTTTTTAAATATAATAAAACTTATGATAATTAATTTCATTTATTAGAATTAGTACGAGATTTATGTATGGTAGAACAGCTTTAACTCTGGGGACTGGGGATTTTACATATAATGATTGGCATAAATATTCCCTTTACTTATTACCACGATTTGAGTATTGTAAGAAATATATTTTTATCTAAAGAATATTGGGCTAAAGGCATGAAAATATTTTTTTATCTATTTAAGTATTAAAAAAACACATGTATTATAACAAAATATTTACATCAAAACCATTATGTTTCCTATAAAGTCGGGATTTCAGCATCTGTTTTATGCTCATATTTCAGCTTCAGTTTTAAGCAAATCAGTTTCAGTTTCAGATTAAAGTTAAAGCTGAAAGTGATCGAGTCAATTAAATCAGCTTGAAAGCTGATAGTTTTTTTTGATAGCGTTTTTAAAAGTTTTTTTTAAAAAGTATATTACTTTCATAATTGTAAAGATTGGTGCACAACAATTCCAATTATTTGGACCAGGGATGCGGAGTCCCAAAAAGACTCCGGCTTTATACCTCATTTTTTTCAGGTCGGTAATGTCTAGAAGCTCTAAACATGTTTGTTGACTAACGATCTGCTATAAGAAAAAAATTCATGAGATTTAGTAACATTGAACTTATTGTTTTTAAGCCTGGAGTCCTGGAGTCCCGGAATCCTTGCCGCCATTATACCAAAGGACTCCGGGTTGAAAAAATAATTGTTCCTCTTACCTAAAAGTCTATTTTTTTTCCTATTGGTAGTCCATAAACTTTTTTATTTTTTCAGAGCTCCTAGATACCAAAAACTAGGAAAAAGTAGTCTTTTTGTGACTTTAATATCCGGAATTCTTTTTGGAACTCCGCATCCCTGATTTAGACAATTATTAACGTTTTATAAAGTACTGTTTACACGATCGTTAACAATCGCAAAACTTAAAAATCCTTGGAGAATAATTCCGCCTAAATGAATTTTAAAATAAAAATAAATAAAAGATAAATATTTCATCAAATGTAACATATAATAATATGGCTGTTTGTTTTATTTGTTAATTCTGTTAATGTTTCACTCCATTGATTAGTTTTTAGCTGGATAAGTTACAACTAATTTTATGTTTAATTAATACAAATCCTAACTTTATAAATAATAATAAAATGGTTTTAATTTAATCTTTTAATTTTCATTTTTTTAAAATTTTTATCATTATGGGTGAGAAAATTTTAAGACTTACTTATCTTAATGATATTTAGTGATGAATTATTAAATAGAAATTGTTAAATAGAAATTGAATTGTTTAGTAAGAACCACTGGCTTAGAAACAAAAGGTCCGAGGTGTTTGACGCCTTCTCAAGCCCAATAAACGACATTAGAAAGTTATTACCGCTCCTCACCCCCTCCCCTTCTCCCTCCGTCGGAACGCCTTTAGTTGGACCTTAGCATGAAACTTTTTAAATATTGAAAAAACATAAAATTCTTATTTGTTTAATTTATATTTTTTACCCCTAGTTGGTTTTTTATTTTCAAACCATTTCAAAACACATAATGTTATTATCAGAAATTTTACTTGAAAAGCTGAAATACTATGGAATAAATAAACAAGTGTTAAGGTGGTTCAAAAGTTACTTATCGAATAAAAAACAATTTGTTATTGGTAATGACAGCTATCAAAACAATTGTCTAAATATAACATGCGGGGTTCCACAAGGTTCAATCCTTGGACCACTCCTTTTTTTAATCTATATAAACGATCTAAATAAAGCAACTAATCTGATGAGCATCATGTTCGCAGATGATACTAATTTATTTGTCTCTAAGAGTGATATTAACGAACTTTTTGCTACAGCAAATAAAGAACTTGAAAATTTATCCCACTGGTTCAAATCTAATAAACTAACACTAAACACCGAAAAAACTAAATGGACACTTTTTCATTCGCTTAAGAAAAAAAATTCCTTACCCTCAAGCTTGCCTCAAATCTTTATTGACAATATTGAAATTAAAAGAGATCCCGTCACCAAATTTCTAGGTGTTTATCTCGATGAGAACATTACTTGGAATCAACACATTAATTATATATGCTCTAAAGTCTCTAAAAACATTGGAGTTTTATACAATGCTCGAAATTATCTCAATAAGATAAATTTAAGACAACTCTATTTCTCATTTATTCATTGTTACTTAAACTATGCAAATATTGCCTGGGGAAGTACTAAAAAAAGTAAACTACAACGTCTTTATCGCTGTCAGAAACCGGCAATTCGCATAATTAACTTTGCTGATCGTTTTTCTCATTTTAAACCTTACTTTATTGAAATGAGAATTTTAAATATATATGAACTTAACGTCTTGAAAATTTTATGTTTTGTTTATATGTGGAAAAATAATCTCCTCCTGTCTTTAAAGATCTCTTCAATTTTAAACCAACCAACAAATACGAACTTAGAAACATAAATTTTTTAGAAAAACCTTTTTGTCACACAAATTTTAATCAATTCTGTCTTGCCTATCGTGCGCCACACCTGTGGAATAAACTTGTTTTGCCAAATTTTGATTTTGATCTAACTAATTCTCTTCATCTTTTTAAAAACAAAGCAAAAAATTTTATTCTTTCTCAAGATAACATTTTACAATATTACTAATCACTTGAAAGAATTTAATTTCTTGTTATTTTAACTTAACTTGTGAACTTTTTTTTTTTTTCTTATTTTTTTTTTTTCTCACGTTTTGTATTTTATATTGTTTACAAAATTTTGCTAGTTTATATTATTTACAGTTTAACTCGTGTAAAAGATTAATATATATGTATTCTTCATAATACCTTGCACTTCACAATTATTGTAAATAAAAAAAATATTAAAAAAGACGTAAAAAACTATATATTTTATTATATTTTATAAGGTCCCGATGACAAGATCCTTGTGATCTTCTTTCGGAAACCTAGTTTATATTGTTAGTCCGCTATATTTATATATTTGTAAAAGTATTTTAGCAGTTTATTTAATTGTATAACGACTGACTTTGTAAACTGAAATAATAATAATAATAGAAATGAAAACAAGCTATTTAAAAACAAAAAAAAAATTGTTAAGGATTGGTTTTAACATATGGCCAACGTGCCCATTTGCACTGGGCCAACCTGCCCCGTCGTAATTTTCAAAGAATAACTGCTTTTAAAGAATAATGGATTTTTAAGTAAGTTCAATTCCTTTTCTAATTTATAGATTAAGATTATTTTTTATACAAAGAATATTGGGAATAAAATTTTATTTATGTATTTAATATGAAAAGTTAAATAAAATAAGACTGTTATTTGTGGTCATGTAAGTTTATATACATAAGTTTGCGTTTATTTCAATCTATGTTATATTTCTCTATATCTATATGTATATTTTATATTTAAAAAAAAAATAATAACAAATAAAAAAATCAAAAAAAATTCTTCTGGAATTTGTCAAAAGAATGTTGGGTTATGCTTCATTTTAACTTATCTGAATATGTATTTATTGGAAATTTTTAATTTTGTTCTTAAACGGTTTCATCTTTTTCATTACAATGTTGTGAATTGTAGTCTACATTCATTGTTACATTAAAAATAATTGATGCGAATAAATGTTGTTTTATAGTTGTTAAAGGTTTGCATATATGTTTATATTATGCTCAAAGTTAAAATGTTTTTGATAAATACGTGTATGTGGCGATATATGTTATATAGTTGTCTTATAAATGTGTTTATATAAATGTGTTTTTATAATATTATGAAATGTATTTTATCTAATGTGTACATGATTCTTAAATAAGGTGTTTTTATATGTTATATAACGTTAAAAAAAATATTGTTTTATAGTTGGTATAACTATAAAACACAATATAATTGAGATATAGATCTAGAGCAAGATTCGTCAACCTTACCAGTCAAGCGGTGTTACTGCTTTAGGTCTAAGTGTTGTCTAGCCTTCAATATAACTATTCTGAAAATACATAACATTATCTTTGATAATTTTTTGCGTAATGTTTTTTACCTTTGGCTTATATTTATGTTAGTGTCTGTTGTTAAAAATGATTAATAGGTAGTTTCATTACTAGAACTCACTGCTTTTGTTTCTTAAATAAATAGCACAGTGAATATTATTAATACTAGTGCGCATAGTTACGTCTATTTTTCGATATTAGTTACGGTTCTGTATTCTGAAAAATTCAATATTTCTTAGTTTTTAAGTAGTTTCCAGACTTTTTTTAACCGAGTATTTTCTTAAAGAAGTCACGACCTTTCATGGTACGAGTTCAAAATGTTCAACTAGACTTTAGGTAGATAATGTTTAGTAGCTTGAAATGATAGGTAATATAAAATCTTTTTAAAATTTTATTAAGTAATTAATTTATTGTAATCTTTTTTTAAATTGTACTTTTAAATTTAAAGCTTTGCGTTGTAGATGTTAACATTGAAAATATAGATTACTATAATTCTTAGATGGGGTCTAGCGTTAGAAGATATTTATGGGTAGTGTCATGCTTTCACATGCTTTTAATAATTAGGATAAAAGCCATGACAACATTTTGTTATAAATAAAATTTATCTATAGTATTGTTAAAACCTTTGCTCTTTGAAAAAAATATTTCTGGCTTTTCAATAAATGTATAATAATTTCTTTTGAATGAATGAATTGTGGTTTAGGATATAATGGTGTTATTATATGTTTGTTTTTCTATATTTAATATAACATTAATTGTTTTCATACATTTTTATTTAAGTTTAATTGTTTATCTAAATATGAATACACTAATTTAATAGCAGTCGTTTCACTTTCGTTTTTAATAAAGAACTTTCTTGGCTTTTCTAAAAGCGTTTCTTTACTCCACGTGGTTGTTCAAGCGAGGACTACAAGCCGATTAGAGCTTATAAATTTTTAGTTTCAAGTGGAATTTATGTAGCTCATTGTTTAATTTTATAATAAAAATTTAAATAAATGTTTGTTTGTTGTTGGTTGTTCGTATTTTTCTAATTTTTATAGCCTGTTTCCTTTTCTTTAAATAAATTAAGACTTATTTGTGGACATGTGAGTGTATTTACATAAGTTTGCGTATATTTTAGTATATTTTATATTTCTCTGTATCTTTATATATATTTTCTTCTAGATAAAAAAAATTAAGGTATCGATAATAGTAAAATAGAAAAGTTTCAAGTGGAATTGATGTTGTTCATTTTTAAAAAACTAAAATTTGTTTGTTGTTGGTTGTTTTCATTTTTCTAATTTTTATAGCCTGTTCTTTTTTTAGAAGAAGTAAAAACTAAAATGACTTGTACAATGATTCTTCGTAAAATGTTTCAGTTTTGTCTTTAGTCTTTTTAGACTATTTTAAGCAAGAATTGTTTTATTTTTTAGAGCAATTAATAGGGGCTGAAGGCCTTTTTAGTAAGTTTAAGTTTGTTTATAGTATTTAGTAGTTTATTTATAGTTAATATTAGTTCAAATTTATTTATAGTTTATATTAGTAAGTTTATTTATAAATTTTAGGATTATTGTTTGTAGAAGGATTAATGAGAATAAAAAATTTTTTTAGACAGCAAGCTGACAGCGACTTAAGTAAGTTTTATCATTTAGATTTTATTTGAGTACGAATTCCACATATGTTGCATTAGCAATTTTGTTGTATGTAATTTTATCGCAACTTTTATTTTTTGACAGACAAATAGAACTCAGTAAAGACTTAGGTTTTGTAGATATAAGGCCTTCTTTTTAATATTATTTTAAATCATTGAATATGTTTTATATATCTTAATAAATTTTGTCATTTAGGTGTGGTGAAATAGCTTTTTTATTTAATACTTTTTTATTTTGTAACAACTTCAGTTGCATCAGACACTACAAGTAATTTAGTGCATTTATTTTGAATTACTTGAATTACATTTGTTACTTAAATTTTAAAGCAATAAATATTGTTTATTTCAACATCGTCAGGATCATATAAATGAGCTTTTTATTCGATAATTTCTTTTAGTTGCTTCTGAATCAACTAAAAGTAATTGTAACACATTAATTTATTTTTGATTATAGATAAATATAGAAAAAAGTAAGTTGGAAGTTTTTGTAGATTTTAGAGCAGTTTGCTTTTTCATAAAGGTACTTTCCATTTTTGGATTAAATCCACTATCACTATGTTTGTTCTATTTTTATATAAAGTACTTTATTCATTTTTGTCATTCTAGAGTTTGTTACTTTTCTGTTTTTTATTTAATAAAAAAACAAGCAATAAATATCTTTTTCATTTAGCTTCATCGATTTCAATATCCAGTAACTGAGTAATTTTGTTTTAGTAGTTTTTCACTTGGGTAAAACACTTTCAAAACATTATAATAGTGTCTTAATTTTTTTAGATAGCAATAAAGCATTAAGTAAGTTAGCTTTTATTATTTAGATTTTCTTTTTCGCTTTTTTAAAAAAAATAAATTAAACTAAAAATGCTTTTTCTGTTTTAGATCTGAAGCAACAGCTTGGTAAGCAAGAATATATCGCATTTGTATGATTCTTTTACGTTTATTTATTATTCAGTTGTATCAGTAGTAGTATTATTGGTATTATGTTTAATGATAATAGTGAAATTGAAATGGATAGTATTAGGCTCGAAGTTATAAGTGTAAATGGTAATAGGCGGCATAAACATAGTTGTTATCAAATCAAAAAAAGAGATAGATCTAGGTAGGATAAAATTAATCGTTGTTGAAATATAAAAAATGCTGCTCAGCGAGCAGATAATTTACTTGCAAGAATTCAGTGTCAAGCAGTGTTGATGTCTGTTAATTCGATTTTACTATAGACACTTGAGAACAAAGCAAAGTATGAATTTTTCTATTTATAGTAATATTATTTATATATTTATAGTAATATATTGAGTGATTTATAGAATATATATATATATATATATATATATATATTATATATATATATATATATATATATATATATATATATATATATATATTTATAGTAATATTTAGAATAATAACAGTTTATTTCAAAAATTTATAAACAAACAGTTAATAACATAAATGATTTTAAATTTTTTTATAATTTCAAACATAATTGCTCCTTTTTTTTTTAGTTGCCTTGTCATCACTTGATTAGTTTGCTTACTGTTGAAACATGGTTTTAATTTTGTAAATTTAATATCATGTTAAGTTTACTCTATTAATCATTAGTCAATCGTCAGAGAGAAGCCGGAACTTAATTAAGAAATGCTGGGAATTTATCTTTTAATCAAGGTAAAAATAATTTTGTTTATTGGTAACATAATAAAATTAGTTACTATTATCTATTATGTGTTTTTTTAATTTTTTTAACATTCTGCTTTGAAAACACTTTCTTTCTCTCTCTCTCTCTCTCTCTCTCTCTCTCTCTCTCTCTCTCTCTCTCTCTCTCTCTCTCTCTCTATATCTCTCTCTCTATCTCTCTCTCTCTCTCTCTCTCTCTCTCTCTCTCTCTCTCTCTCTCTCTCTCTTAGGTGAGAGGAAGAATTAAAAAAATTTTTACATATTTCTTAATACCACAGTTGATAATGACCATTTATAAGAAATATCTTACAAGTTGCTTGCTATTTTCTGATATAATTGTTCATACTAATAACTATAATTGTCCCTCGATTGTTTAAATATTGTAAAAAACAAAATCTTTTTAGTTCAAGTATTTTAGTTAATAAAATATCTTATTAAGTTGTGGTGTAATTACGTTGTATTGTCTATCCTTTTTATAATATTTTCTTTTTTAATTATTCTGTAGTCACATAGTAATGTGTGCTTACAAATATCTTATGCTATGCGCTATTGTTACTGTGTTTTGTGTTGATAAAACTAGGCTGTTATAGCTATTTTTTTGTTCTTTATATTTTCTGCAATATTATTATCTTAATTCTACTAACAATAAAATGCAAATAATACTTTTGTAATTAAAAATTGTAATTTTTTTTCATTTCTATTTTTAGGTATTTGCAGGCTTTACTTGAATTTCCTTTACTGGTACCTGCTGTGTTGTGACAGATTTTAAAAAGAACTTAACTGATGTTAATGCAGTTTTTATATCGTTAACTATAAGCAATGACATTACTGATAGGGAGTCAAACTTAAAATTTGTTTATAGATAAATTTGAATTTCATTTTTTAGATAAAATATCAAGTTATTAATGTGTTTTTATTGTTATAAATGATTTAATTACTAATAACCCGTATTACTGGTTGCTTACTGCTAGTTATTTATTATTTAAATGAAATAATGTTGTTAAATGATTCTTCAATAGTTTATATATATATATATATATATATATATATATATATATATATATATATATATATATATATATATATATACATATATATATCTGGTATATATATATATATATATATATATATATATATATATATATATATATATATATATATAGACACACACACGCACACGCACACACACACACACACAATGACCTAGAAAGGTTAAGAAAGTTAAAATGAGGAGGAGGCTGAAACAGAAATTGATGAAACTTTGAGTTAGTTTTGAGGGAAAGGGCAACATTCCCTCCGCAACATGTCTCTTTGGTAGTGTTTATATATATTTATATTTATCAAATAACGACTTTGGTTTACTTCCAACTTTGGGTTGTTAATTACATTTGGCTTAGCAGAATTGGAGGTTTACTATTTCTCTATATATAAAAACTTAATAAAATATATGGTTCCATTACAAAGTTTAATTAAACTTAATTAAAACTTTAAGCTAATAACATAATTAAACTTTAAATGTTGTTTGGTCGTTGTCAGTTCTTACTGAATCTTGCAATTAACTTATCACTATCTTTCAGTCTAGCTATAGCTCTGAAATTTTCAGCACTTGTATAGTTCTGGTGAGCTTCAATAATAAAATTTTCTCCGGGAGCGAAGATTCAAGGAAAGGTTGTATTGTACGTTTTTTGCAACAAAATCTTGCAACTAATTTTTTACTGCTTTCCAAAACAGCTACATTTCGTAAGTAGTGTTTGCGTAATGAACATCGACGGTTTTTTTCCATGCTTTATATAAGGTTACTTTCTATATATATATGTTTGTGTGCCACAAAATTTAAAATCAATTTTTGAAAGCTTTTTTCTCAACCAATTTTGCTCAAGTTTTGCACACTTAATCATTTTCGATGACAATACAAGGAAATGGAAAAGTTTGACCAAAAAAAGTTAATTAAGTTAACAAAAATTTAATTTGTATTTCCCCATAAGAACACTGAATTAATAAAAAAAAAATTTAAAAACGTAACAGTAATTTTTCCTTCTACAAAAGATAACAAAAAAAGAATTTCTAGGTCCAATAGAATTCTGCTTGCATAAAGCATGGATTTGAAAAAAGAATTTTTTTTTGATTTACTAGTTTGTTTCGTAAAATTCGGTACGAAAAAAAAAATCCTGATTCTCGATATCCTTCTAAAAGAATTTTATTTATCTGGAATTGTACGAAATCTTCCGGTTAACAACTCTAGTTTACTATCAGTTTTTTTATGGTATAATATTTAGTTTTTTTTATCAATTTTTTTTAAATCTGCTTATAGATAGAGTAAATAAACACCGTTGTGGTCTCAATACTCTCCTCCCGATTGTTAATTATTAAAAAACTTTTCAGGAGCTTCCCCCTCCCTCACTCATCACTGACATCATTTATGGATGGCCCTTAAATAAAAGCATTTTAAAATAAAATTTCTTATTTAAGTGCAATTAAAACAGTTTTACAATAAATTTTACAATAAATAATACACGCTTATGTGTTATGTATATAATAAACGCTATTTAGTGAACGTATTTAAGGCAGGCAGTCTTTCAGTTTTTTTTGTTGTTGTTTTTTTTGTTTGTTAATTCACCACCCCAAGGCCCAGAAGGCCACTAGAGCCGAGGAGGCTACTTAATTGTGGTTATAACCCTTTCTTAACTCTATAACTCCAAAACGCGAACCTTGACGAATAAAAGCCACTGCGCGGCGAGACAAGTTGAGCGCGGTACTACCAAGAAAGTGGTGGGGATTGAACTCAGAACCTTTCACTTATGAAGCGAGCACGAGTTAAAAGTCTTTACCTTGTTTTTAATGTAACGTATCTATCATGATCATGTTTAATTCTATTAAAATATTTTTTTGTTAACAGTTTGAAGATATTTAAAAGAGGCTTTACTACAAAAATTTTATTATATGAAATTTTTTAAAAGTAAATTTTTAAGTGGTCCTTGACAACAAAACCTTACGGTTTTCGATTAGTCACCGCGTTTGTTTATTTCTTAACAACAGTCTCATAGTTCGCACGTTTTTAATCAATACCTAATGGCACGAAAAAATTTCGGAAACGCTGTTAAGAAAGCACAAAACTATAACCTTTACAAAAAATACATAAAAATCGAGATGTTAAAAAATACCAATCCAAAAAACTTCAGGAATACTTTTAGAAATATACAGACTGATGCAAACTCAAAATTATTTACAATAAATAATAAAAAGGACAAGGAGTCAATCACAAAAGAATTCGCCGATAGTTTCGAAAAACGGTTGAACACTAAATCTATAACGGATACCGCGACGAGTTTTCAAGTTCCACCTTGTACAAAATTTGACTTTGTAATAATATCAGATGAAATTATAAGAACGGCTATCTCTTGCCTAAAATTAAACAAAACCAAAGATGCATTTGGAATCTCTGCAGAACATTTAAAATATTTGCGTTGTGAAGCCCTAATAAAATGGCTAAAAAAATTCTTCACATTTTCTCTTAATCATGGTCAAACGCCAAAGTCGATGTCTACATCACTTATAATACCACTTGCTAAATCTTATAAAAAATCATTAACTGATCCAAATAACTACCGTGGTATCAGCATCATTCCAATCTTCACAAAACTAATCGAATATATAATCCTAATAATCTGTCCAGATCTAAAAGAAGCTCATCCTCTTCAATTCGGTTTCACCAAAAATAGCTCAACCCTACACGCCGAATTTGTTATTAGTGAAACAATTAAACACTACAACAAAAACAACTCACCTGTTTATCTCTGTTCCCTCGATGCTGAAAAAGCTTTTGACAGCTGCAACTGGGACATTCTTTTTGAGAAACTGTACAATAATAAAAAATTACCTCTGTATATTGTTAATACAATATCGTCATTATACAGAGAAAGTAGTGCTTCTGTGTCGTATCTAGGTTGCAAATCATCTCCATTCTATCTAACGCAAGGAGTGAGACAGGGATCGATTCTCTCGCCTCATTTGTACAATCTTTACAATCAAAACCTACTAGAAACCTTACAAAATGAAAGTGTCGTAGGAACATCAATAAATGGAAACTACACGGGTGTTGTAGCATATGCTGATGACATTATACTTCTTAGTTCCACCCTCTCTGGCCTACAAAAGCTAATTAATATCTGTAACATTTACACAAAAGAAAATTGCATAAAATTGAATGCTGACAAAACCGAGTTTTTGGTCACCAGAAAACATCAAATTAAAAAATGCACGATAACACTCAACCACCAAAAAATAAAACTAGACAATAAACTTACTCATCTAGGCTTTATATGGGACACAAAATATTCACCAATTGCCTCACTTAATCGTTTAAACATTGATAACCGAATATCCCATTTCCGGGCAGTAATACATTCTTTAATTCAAGCTGGAATTCGTTTTGTTCACCCAAACTCTATTGTCCAGTTATATAAAGCTTTAGCTGTTCCAACACTAACGTACGGTCTTGAGCTTTGCGACCATAAAGAAGTGTTATTGCAAAAGCTTGATATAGTAGGAGAATTGCACTGAAGTCACTACTAAACGTTTCAAAACATAGTAAAAATTATATACATCCCCTATTTTGTATTGAAGATATATCTATAATTACGCAACAAAATAAGATAAACTTATTTATTCGCCTGTTGAAAAATAAAATGACATTTGATATTCTTAAGTCGCAGTTGAACAACGAATCAGGTCCACGAGCTTTTGTAGATAGCGTCAAGGCTCTGTGCAATAGTCATAAATTAAATATAGAGAAACTAATGCAACATAAAGAAAAAATAACAATTTCTGGTTTGAAAAATATAATTCCTGAAACGGATCTTAAAATCTTAAAATGTGCAGTTGAGTACTGGAACTCAAAAGAACAAAGAACAGTCTTCAAGGATGTTCTTGAAAATAAAATTCCTAGATCCTAGAGGTTTTTTTTGAAACTTTTTAATTACCTGACTTGTAATATATAGTGGATGTTTAACAAATATATAAATAAAAAAAATTAAAAATAAAAAATAAATTTTTATTATAAATTAGTATTTTGTTTTTTATAACGGCTTGCTTTTTTTAAATGTAATAACAACAAAATCTTTAAAAAAATTAAAAAAAAAAGGATCGAGTAAACCAATAAAATTTATTACTTTTTACCTTGAATTTGTAGGTGAATGTTTGGCCGGAAGAAATAGAACATTGAGATATCCATCCTATGCCATCCATAAAAGGGGTTCCTTTTTGATGTAATCCGTGCCAATGCAAGGTGGTAACATCTTTTAGTAGCATATTTTTAACGTGAATGATAAAATTGTCATAAACAACAATTAGTGGGCCCAGTAGTGTACCATTAAATACAATTACCATTCGGTTTTCTCCATCTGCTGAAATCACATCATCTAGGGGTATCTACATAACAAAAATCAGGACATTAGACTGTCTTGACATTAATTTGTCATTATAATATATTTATAACTTAAACTACAGACCTTTGTTGCGTTTGGGCCAGGAGATTCGTTATATAGAAACAAAGAACCGCCAGAAGAACAAAGTAAGTCTTTCTTATATATCATTGTTAGTTTCTCTTTTATCTCTAACCATTTTAAATAATTTGGGACTACATTCGATGTATTTATAATCAAGCGGTATTTCGATCGCAATAACAAATTCGTGGATAAGCAAAACTAAAATTGTTCCTTTAAACAACATCTCCGATAAAGTTTTAGAGTCAAAATTAATGAAAAAGTTTCGAAGACTGTTTGTTGAAAATAATATTGAGATGTGGGTAACAAAACCAAAATAGGAAATCCATAACAAAATAAAACAAAGCAAAAATAACTATTTTAACACGTATTGTAAATTATCATTAATTGTGCTGTTTACGTTTTAAAAAATATTTTTATGCAATTTCATGTTATTTAAATCTGAAATGACAGGATGTCAGTATGTAAAATTTTGTTTGTTCTGCGACAGTTCGTATAGCTAAGAAAATCAAATACCCCAACAAACATGACAACGTTGAATCAACGTTGAAAACCGGTCGCAAAAAATGTTGCGGAAACGTTGACAAAGTAATCGATATTGCAAAGATATGTAACGTTGTTTAATAGACGTTGATTAAACGTTATTGCGTAACGTTGAAAAAACGTTACTAAATGACGTTACAAAAGAGTCGCAACTAAACGTTGAAAAAGCGTTACATAAAAAGCGTTGTATAAATGTCGCAACTTAACGTTGAAAAAACGTTACTTAAAAAGCGTTGCATAAACGCTGTTATAGCAGTCTATATCGCAAGGATTTGTCACGTAGCTAATAAAACGTCGATTTAACGTGACTCAAAGATGTCGAGTAAAGGTTGAAATATAACGTTGAACCAACGCTTAAATGCGCTGAATAAAAAATCGCAAAATATTATTAAACGTAATTAAACGTGGGTATAATATATATTGAATTGGAAAATAAAACTAAATTGTAATTTGAACTCTGCCCTCGCATTATTTCCAAAATCAATTTTTAATACAAACAGTAATATACAATGATAAATATAAAAAAGCTTAAATCATACAATTTATATATATATATATATATATATATATATATATATATATATATATATATATATATATATATATATATATATATAAATATAAATATTTTCTTTAAAATTTATGTGTGTGAGTGTTTGCATATATATTTATGCAATATATATAAAAATACAACTAACAGGATATCGTATCGATAGGCCAGGATATCATTGAGATACAGAATCTAAATCAAAAAACAAAACTTGTACCATTAGTAGTCTGAAAACAAATGTAAAAAAAAATGTTGTTAAATTAGTATAACTATTATTAAACTTAAAAAGTAAAAATAAATATATATATATATATATATATACACACACATATATATATATATGTATATATATCTATATATATATATATATATATATATATATATATATATATATATATATATATATATATATATATAACTTATTTATAAATATAATTTATAATTATAGTTTCAGGTATCACTCATTGACTAGTTTTTAACTATATGAGTGACACCTAACCTTATTTATGTGAGTTTAAAAATATTATTGTAAATTTTCATGTTTTATGGTTAAATAAATGGATTATTATTGTTGTATATAAAATACATAGATAAATAAAGTACATTTATATATATATATATATTTATATATATCTATATATATATATAATATATATATATATATATATATATATATATACATATATATATATATATATATATATATATATATATATATATATATATATACATATATATATATATATATATATATATATATATATATATATATATATATATATATATATATATATATATATTAATTATATTATATATATATATATATATATATATATATATATATATATATATATATATATATATATATATATATACAGCTATGCTCAAATGTATGGAGCACCCCTATATTTTATTTAAAATTCAAAAGTAATGAACAAATAGTAAATGTGAATGTGTTTATTTGATACAAATTGTTTCAATTCAACAATATTATTTAATATAATTAATATTTTGTAGCACCTCCCTTTGCCTTGATCACCGCACGTAGTCTTTTGGGCATGCTGTCCTTAAGATCCTTACATACTATCGCTGGTATTTTTACCCATTCATCCAGAATTTTCGCTTTAAATTCTTCTTTGGATTTACATCTGTAAATTGACAACTTCCTCTTCAAAATAGACCACAAATTTTCTATGGGTGACAAATCTGGAGACTGGGGGGGCCACGTAATGAGGGGAACTTCATTTGTTGAAAACCAGTCCAAACTTTTTTTTGATTTGTGGCAAGGAGCGTTATCTTGTTGAAAATAATATTGAGGGACATCTTCGTCAAATAATTTCAATATTGATGGCTCCAAAACTTCATTTAGCATGGTAATGTAGCGCTCTGCATTCATCCTACCCTCACATAAAAATATTTCACCTACGCCACTGGAGGCCATGCAACCCCAGATCATTGTGCCACCACCGCCAAATTTGACTGTAGGGATGATACATTCCGGCTCAAATGCTTCGCCTGGTCGTCGTCTTACAAAGGTGCCTCCAGGTGCCCGAAAATCTAGGTCAAAAAAGTAAAGGAATACAAATTTGATATTATAAATTTCAACATGTAAAATTTCAGGTACTTAAAGGAATAATTTCGAAATGATATTTTTTTTTTTTTTTGGTTACACCGTAAGTCATAATGATGCCTAACCTCTTTATTTGATTCGTCTGACCAAATAATTTTGGCCCAATCTTCTGATGACCAATTTTGGTGCTGTTTAGCCCATTCTAAACGAAGTTTCTTATGGTGCTCAGTCAGCAATGGTTTTCGGCGAGCCCTTCTTCCATGTAAATTACCTTCTTTTAAGTATCTTCTAACACTTGGAGCAGAAATTTGAATTTTTCTGTGCTCCCACAGATCGCTAACCAAGTCTTTAGAAGATTTGGTCCGATTTCGAAGTGAAATCCTGTTGAGGAAACGATGGTTTCTAGGAGAAAGTATACGTTTTCCTCCCGTTTTTGGTCTATTTTCGTATGAACCAGTTTCACTAAATCTATTTACAGCATTTTGCACTGCTTTCCTTGAGCATTTCATAATTTTTGAAATTTCCACTTGGGAATGTCCTTGTTTATGGAGTATCACAATTTGGCTTCTTTCACTCACAGAAAGTTCGCGTGTTTTACTCATAATGAAAATAAATAAAGAATGATAAAAAAAATCACTACTTTTAAACAATAGATAATGAGCGGCTGACAATAGTTACGTTTAAGATAAGAATGAAATGAATATCTTAATTCGACAGAATTTATACTAAGTGAGTATGTAGACAAGTTAAGACAAGTCTAATCATGCCCAGACAAGCAAATTCAACATGCATTAAATGATTTACTAATGCTTAAACGTAAAAAACAAATAAAATACCATTTAAAAAAAAATTTATCACGTATATCTCATTTTTTAAACACAAATATATTTAAACAAATAGGTGCTCCATACATTTGAGCATAGCTGTATATATATATATATATATATATATATATATATATATATATATATATATATATATATATATATATATATATATATATATATATATATATATATATATATATATATATATATATATATATATATATATATATATATATATATATTTATATATATATATATACATATCTATATATATATATACATATATATATATATATATATATATATATATATATATATATATATATATATATATATATATATATATACATATTTATATATTTATTATACAATAAACTCCGGGTTATTCGAAATGGCACTTATTAAAATTTTCTGCTTATTCAAAGCAATTTTTATTTCATGTGAATTTTCTTTAACAAACTCATGCAAATGCTGTTATGCAAAAAAGCAGTTATTCGAAGATGCAGTTGTTCGAAATTTCGTTTATTCGAAACAATTTTTGCTCACCTTGAAGATAAAAAAACACATTTAAGGAACAAAAAAAATAAAAAATGGACTATATTTTTAATAAATTGTAAAATATTTATTATTTTACAAGGATAAAACTGAAGTAGCATTAAATTCGAAGGGTCTTTTTCTTTTTTACTTTCTACTTTTATTTAAATTTAAAAGAAACTTAAAGTAGGTCATTTTAAAGAGCATATTCAGTTATTCGAGTTTTGGGTTATTCAAAAAAACTTCTTATACCCCTTGGAGGTTCGAATAACCGGAAGTTTACTGTATATATATATATATATATATATATATATATATATATATATATATATATATATATATATATATATATGCAAAACTATTTACGTCAGAATCTATGTAACTGCAAAAGTTTTATGTTTTTTTTTAATTTGATTCCAAATTAAAAAAAAAACATAAAACTTTTATAATTATAGGTTCAGGTATTAACATCAATAATATTTTGCTAAATTTATTAACAATAAGCATTTTAAACTATAATTTTTGGAATTTATTTTTAGAAAAAGTTAAAATAATATTAATATTTTATCATCAAAATTATTCATTGGACATCAGATCTCGGGTCACTTTTGATCAAAAAAAAAGCCTAACCTACAAGCAATGTGATAAAAAATACCAAATATCAGTAAGTGGTGTTTGGAAGATGTGTATAAAGTATGAAACAACTGGTTCTGCTGAAAATCAGAAAAGACTTGGTCGCTCCATAAAGACTTAAGACAATAATCGATATCCTAATTGCACTGATAAAAAAAAAAAAAATCAACAATAACCTAAAGGCAGATTGTTGAAATCTTAAATTAAATGTTTCCTATCGAACTGTACAAAGAAGACTTAATTTAAGTGGTTTAATAATTTAGGTGGTTTAAATAAACCTTCTCCCGATAAGTAAACCCCTCATAAGTCATATAAACAAAGAAAATCTTTTAGCATTTGCAAAACTGCATATTAACAAGTGTGAGGCATTTTGGAACTTAGTGTTATTGTCTGATAAGAAAAAATGTCAAATACTTGTTTTAAAAAACGACAAAGAGTTTAGTCCAGACCTTGTGATGCACTCTTGGATAGAAAACATACAAAAACAGTCCAGCATGGAAGTGTCTCGCCTATGGCTCGGGGATGTTTTGATTGAAATAGTGTGGGATGACTGGTGAATATTGAATTTATAATGACAGGGAAGTTGTATGTTGATAGGCATTCAAAAAATTTATGTCAATCTGTTTAAGAATTGATCGCAAATTTTTTTTACCATGACGACGACCCTAATCACACATGCAAAGCGACACAACAGTTCCTCAAAAAAAGTAAAGCTAACATCCTTAAATTGCCGCCACAAAGACCAGACCTAAACCCTGTTGAAAATATATCGGCAATTTTGAAATCTAAAATAATTGTAAGATAGCTCATTTCATTTAATAGAGTTACTTTTACAATGATTTAAAAAAAATTATAAATATTTTTTTTCTTGTTTACAATCAAAATTTAAAAAAACAAAATTTTTGAAGTTATGTAGATTCCAACGTAAATAATTTTGTTTTTATTGTTAGAGTTTTGAATTTATCAACAATGTTAATGCCATACATGTATATATATATATATATATATATATATATATATATATATATATATATATATATATATATATATATATATATATATATATATATATATATATATATATATATATATATATATATATATATATATATGAATATATATATATATATATATATATATATATATATATATATATATATATATATATATATATATATATATATATATATATATATATATATTAGTAGTAGAAAATCACTTTACAAAATTTTTTTCCATTTAACACTGTGTTTCATCAATAAAGATTCATCAGAAATGTTAAGTGATTTTCTACTACTAATATAATTGCTCTGTTTATTTAAGAACATTAAGCACTCTATTGTTTAGAATACTTTTTAAAGTTGTTTAAATATATATATATATATATATATATATATATATATATATATATATATATATATATATATATATATATATATATATTAGGGCTGCGGAAATTAACGATTAATTATTCGATTAATCGCTAATTTATTTAATCGATTAAAATTTCTTTAATCAGTAATATTTCGATTAATTTTCGCCGGTTTTCCGTTACTTATTATTATTATTTTTTTTTTGCCTTACATATATATATTTACAAGTTTCGTAATTTATAATAGTAATAATTACAAGTTTCCTTAGTCAAAATATATAAACAAGATTATAATTATATATAAAATAGTACAGACAGGACTTCAAGAAGATCGTACTGATCTTATCACAAAGCCCTTACAAGTGAATAATATATATTATGTTCAATATAGGTAATATATTATATATTAAGTACAACTAGTTGTATTAAAACTACTCGAATATTAAAGTTAACTTTAATATTCTTCAATTAGAATAAACTCAAGATTACCTGTTTCTCTTATATTATATTTATTAACGTTATTTATAAAGAAATTATTTGTGAAGTGGTATGGTACTTGGCCTAATTTAAATTTTAGCATGAACAATATATTTTGATATCTGTTAATTTGATAAATGTTAAGTATAAAAATTTATTAAAAAAATATATCGTTTTCATATAAATCATTTGCAAAGAAGTTATTTCCAGTTTTAAAAGTTTTAAAAACGTCTAACCGCAACTTTTCAAAATCAATTGTTTCAAAGTCATTAGCCATGACGAAAACGAGTATTAAATTTAGAATTTTTCAATAGAGTTCGATAAATATAAAATTAATTTTGAAAGCGCGTATCTTGAAAATCTCGACTAAAAATTTTGTCATATTTTAAAATACTTACTGACCTGGGAACATTATCTTACATTTCTATATCCGTTTCTAAAGTAAACAAAGTTTGTTTTGCAAATATGGCTGCGGCAACTAATGAAAGCAACGTTTCTGTCAAACATTTAACTGGAAAGTTAAGCAAGCATTTTGTTTTCAAGTTGAATGCTGATGGTAAAGTAGACGAAGGTGACAAAATATACTGCGTTCACTGCAATAAACAGTTTGTTTTCCGTGGCTCAAACACATCGCTGACTTATCACCTTCAGTACAAGCATCCTCTGAAATATCAACAGGTTGTCGACAGTGAACGTAAGATGACCCCTCAGATAAAATCAATCACCAATTTATTTACGTGTCAGTCAAACAAGCCTGTCAGTGAAAAGGTCTCAGCCGACCTGAAGGTGGCAATAGCTCATTGGATTGCCAGTTCTGGACGTCTAACAGCAATTGTAGAAGATGCTGGACTAGAGACGGTGCTTCGTATTGCCCTTCAAAACCAGACTTATACTTTGCCCAGTCGCCGTACAATCGACACTGTCATTGGAAAGATGTACAATGAGAAGTTGAATGAGCACAAGAAAGCTCTAGAATTCATTCATAGTATTGTTCTAACTACTGACTTTTGGACCTCCACCAACAATGAATCGTACTGTGGGATAACAGGTCATTGGATTGATTCTGAGTGGAAACTGACGTCTGTCGCTTTAGCTTGCATAAATGTTGAAGAAAAGCACACCGCTGATAATGTTGCCAGTTTCTATGAAGAGTTTGCCGCAACGTGGAACATTGCTGAAAAAATTAGCTGTATCGTAACGGACAGTGCACGAAATATGGTTGCTGCTATAGGACGGACGGATTACAGCCATATACCGTGTATTGCACACTGTCTTCAACTGAGCATACTAGCAGGTTTGAAAGCAGCTGATTCATCTCCTAATCTGGCTAAATGTCGACGCCTAGTTGGATATTTTAAGCGCAGTTCAAGGAATACATCAAAGCTAAAGGCCAGCCAAGCCAGTACCTCTAACAGGTCTGACGATGTGAAGTTTCACAAATTGCATCAGGATGTAGCTACGCGGTGGAACAGTACCTACCTAATGTTAGCCAGAATTGCTGGAAGTGAAAGATGCCATTAAGCAGTATCATATTGACCTACCCGAGAATTACACTGGAGATTAACTAAGGGAGTTGGACTGGGAGAAAATGTCAAAATTTGTCTCGGTATTGGGTCCACTTGCAGGTGCTACTGAGTATATTGGTAGTGAACAGTATGCTACATGTTCGGCTGTACTTCCTTTAGAAGCATTTTTGCGCAGACTTCTGCGGGTTAATGATGACGATCCAGGGTATATAACACGTTTCAAATCTGCAACACTAAATGACTTCTCAGGTCGCATTGAAAACATTGATGCATTGTCAACGTTGCAAATGGCTGTGACATTAGACCCACGTTACAAGAAACTCGGCTGTCTCTCAAGAGAGAAACGTGAAGCAGTTTGGACAATACTTTCTAATGCATTTCGGGTGTACTGTAACCAAAGACAGAGAGCTGAACGTGAAACTACTACCAGCACTGGCGAGGCATCAGAACCTTTGCGTAAGAAACTGAAACTTACTCTGTTGGTCAGCGACTCGGAATCGCAATCCTCATCAGATAAATCACAAACAGTACATGGCTTACTGGCTGAGCTTACACGATATCAAGAAGAAGGTGTAATTCCAGAAACTGATAATCCCCTCATGTGGTGGCAACTGACCAGGCATCGTTACCCTAACCTGAGCAGTATTGTGCAGACAATTCTGTGCGTACCTACCACTTCTGTTCCTTGTGAAAGACTGTTTAGTTCGTCAGGGTACATTGTCAACAAACTGCGATCTTGTCTACTTCCAGAAAACGTTAACATCCACGTTTGTTTACGTGACTGGCTAAAGTGATGCCTACTTGTACTTGTCAATTAAACTGAATACAGTATAGCAGGCATTAAGTGTCTTGTTTGTTAACGTTTGTGAATACTGTAGTTAGTTAATGTTTACCGATAACAACTTCACCTCACCAGTGGTGAAAAGCAGGTTATTCTGTCGACTTTAGAATTAATCGAAATTAATCGATTAATCAATCAAAATTTTAGACGATTAATCTAACAAAAAAAAAATTAATCAGTACCAGCCTTAACATATATATATATATACATATATATATATATATATATATATATATATATATATATATATATATATATATATATATATATATATATATATATATATATATATATATATATATATATATATATATATATATATATACTTATATATATATATAAATATATATCTATATATATATACATATATCTTAATATATTATATATATATATATATATACATGTCCATATAAATATATATATATATATATACATACATATATACACACATATATATATATATATATATATATATATATATATATATGTATATATATATATATATATATATAATATATTATATATATATATATATATATATGCATATAAATATATTTATATATATATACTTATACATATATATATATATCTAAGTATACATATATATATATATACAGGTATATATATATATATATATATATATATATATATATATATATATATATATATATATATATATATATATATATATATATATATATATA